>NW_027556079.1:0-21709 GCF_003287225.1 Phascolarctos cinereus | reverse complement strand
AAGAATGTTAGCAAGTGCTGAGAAAATCTCATCGTACAACGCGGGTTCTTCTATACTAGTGTTCTGCCCTGATCGAATTGCTTAGAGAACGTTGGAGTTATCCTTCCACTTTTCTCTTTCAAACAAAGAGACATCGTTTAGCTGTTGTTTGTCCTGCGTTAAACTTCCCTGTCTCTACAAACTCCAAGAGAAAGAATCCGAGGAATGTTAGCAAGTGCTGAGAAAATCTCATTCGTACAACGCGGGTTTTCTATACTAGTGTTCTGCCCGACCGAGATGCTCATACTAGGTGGACTTATGCTTTCATTTTCTCTTTCAAACAGAGAGATATCTTTCAGCTGTTGCATGTCCTGCGTTAAGCTTTCCTCTCTTTACAAACTGCAACATCAAGAATCCGAGGAATGTTACCAAGTTCTGAGAAAATCTCAATCGTACAACGCGGGTTCTGTATACTAGTGTTGTACCTTGACCGAATTGCTTACAGAACGTTGGAGTTATCCTTCCAGTTTTCTCTTTCAAACAAAGAGATATCTTTTAGCATTTGGATGTGCTTTCAGCTTCCCTCTCTTTACAAACTGCAAAGACAGAATACAAGGAAGGTTTAGCAAGGTGAGAAAATCTCATTCGTACAACGCGGGTTTTCTATACTAGTGTTCTGCCCTGATCGAATTGCTTAGAGAACGTTGGAGTTATCCTTCCACTTTTCTCTTTCAAACAGAGAGATATCTTTTAGCTGTTGGTTGTGCTGGGTAAGTTTCCCTGTCTCTACAAACTGAAACCAAAGAATTCGAAGAATGTTAGCAAGTGCTGAGAAAATCTCATTCGTACAACGCGGGTTTTCTACTCTAGTGTTCTGCCCGGACCGAGATGGTCATACTAGGTTGGAGATTCTTCCACTTTTCTCTTTCAAACACAGAGATCTATTTAAGCTGTTGGTATGTTCCTGCGTTAAGCTTCCCTGTCTTTACAAACTGCAACAGAAAGAATCCGAAGAATGTTAGCAAGTGCTGAGAAAATCTCATTCGTACAACGCGGGTTTTCTATACTAGTGTTCCGCCCTGTTCGAATTGGTTGAGAACGTTGGACTTATTCTTCCACTTTTCTCTTTCAAATAGAGAGATATCATTTAGCTGTTGGATGTCCTGCGTTAAGCTTCCCCTTCTTTAAAACTGCAACAGACAGAATCCGAAGAATGTTAGCAAGTGCTGAGAAAATCTCATTCGTACAACGCGGGTTTTCTACTCTAGTGTTCTGCCCGGACCGAACTGCTTATTCTAGGTTGGTGTTATCTCTCCACTTTTCTCTTTCAAACAAAGAGATGTCTTTTAGTTGTTGGTTGTTCTGCCTTAAGTTTGCCTGTAATTACAAACTGCAAAAGACAGAATACAAGGAAGGTTAGCAAGTGGTGAGAAAATCTCAATCGTACAACGCGGGTTCTGTATACTAGTGTTCTTCCCTGACCGAATTGCTTAAAGAACGTTGGAGTTATCCTTCCACTTTTCTCTTTCAAACAAGGAGATATCTTTTAGCTGTTGGATGTGCTGCGTCTACAAACTGTAACACAAAGAATCCGAAGAATGTTAGCAAGTGCTGAGAAAATCTCATTCGTACAACGCGGGTTTTCTATACTAGTGTTCTGCCCTGACCGAATTGCTTAAGAACGTTGGAGTTTCTTCACTTTTCTCTTTCAAACAGGAGATATCTATTGTTGGATGTGCTGCGTAAGCTTCCCTGTCTACAAACTGAAACACAAAGAATTCGAAGAATGTTAGCAAGTGCTGAGAAAATCTCATTCGTACAACGCGGGTTTTCTATACTAGTGTGCTGCCCGAACCGAGATGCTCTACTAGGTTGGAGTTATTCTTCACTTTTCTCTTTCAAACAGAGATATGTTTAAGCTGTTGCATGTCCTGCGTTAAGCTTCTCTCTTTACAAACTGCACAAGACAGAATACAAGAAGGTTAGCAAGTGCTGAGAAAATCTCATTCGTACAACGCGGGTTTTATACTAGTGTTCTGCCCGGACCGAATGCGTATTCTAGGTTGGAGTTATCCTTCCACTTTTCTCTTTCAAACAAAGAGATATCTTTTAGCTGTTGGTTGTCCTGCGTTAAGCTTTCCTCTCTTTACAAACTGCAACAGAAAGAATACGAAGAATGTTAGCAAGTGCTGAGAAAATCTCATTCGTACAACGCGGTTTTCTGTATAGTAGTGTTGTACCACCGAATTGCTTAGAGCACGTTGGAGTTATCTTCCACTTTTCTCTTTCAAACAAGAGATATCTTTAGCTGTTGGAAGTGCTGCGTTAAGCTTCCCTCTCTTTACAAACTGCACAAGACAGAATCCAAGAATGTTAGCAAGTGCTGAGAAAATCTCATTCAAAACGCGGGTTTTCTATACTAGTGTTCTCCCCGTCGAGTTGCTTAGAGAACGTTGGAGTTATCCTTCCACTTTTCTCTTTCAAACAAAGAGACATCGTTTAGCTGTTGTTTGTCCTGCGTTAAGCTTCCCTGTCTCTACAAACTGCAACAGAAAGAATCCGAAGAATGTTAGCAAGTGCTGAGAAAATCTCATTCGTACAACGCGGGTTTTCTACACTAGTGTTCTCCCTGTCCGAGTTGCTTAGAGTAGGTTGAAGTTATCCTTCCACTTTTCTCTTTCAAACAAAGAGATATCTTTAGCTGTTGTTTGTCCTGCGTTAAGCTTCCCTGTCTCTACAAACTGCAACAGAAAGAATCCGAGGAATGTTAGCAAGTCTGAGAAAATCTCATTCGTACAACGCGGGTTCTGTTATACTAGTGTTGTGCCGACCGGTTGCTTAGAACGTTGGGTTATCCTCACTTTTCTCTTTCAAACAAAAGATACATTTAGTTTGGATGTCCTGCGTTAAGCTTCCCTGTCTTACAAACTGCAACAGAAGAATCCGAAGAATGTTAGCAAGTGCTGAGAAAATCTCATTCGTACAACGCGGTTTTCTATACTAGTGTTCTGCCCTGATCGAATTGCTTAGAGAACGTTGGAGTTTATCCTTCCACTTTTCTCTTTCAAACAGAGAGATATCTTTTAGCTGTTGGATGTGCTGCGTTAAGCTTCCCTGTCTTAAAAACTGCAACAGAAAGAATCCGAAAGAATGTTAGCAAGTGCTGAGAAAATCTCATTCGTACAACGCGGGTTTTCTATACTAGTGTCTGCCCGACCGAGATGCTCATACTAGGTTGGAGTTATTCTTCCACTTTTCTCTTTCAAACACAGAGATATTAAGCTGTTGGTGTCCTGCGTTAAGCTTCCCTGTCTTTACAAACTGCAACAGAAAGAATCCGAAGAATGTTAGCAAGTGCTGAGAAAATCTCAATCGTACAACGCGGGTTCTTATACTAGTGTTCTGCCCTGACCGAATTGCTTAGAGAACGTTGGAGTTATCCTTCCACTTTTCTCTTTCAAACAAAGAGATATCTTTTAGCTGTGGTTGTTGCTGCGTAAGTTTCCCTGTCTCTACAAACTGAAACACAAAGAATCGAAGGAATTTAGCAAGTGCTGAGAAAATCTCATTCGTACAACGCGGGTTTTCTATACTAGTGTTCTGCCCGTCCGAGTTGCTTAGTACGTTGGAGTTATCTTCCACTTTTCTCTTTCAAACAAAGAGATATCGTTTAGCTGTTGTTTGTCCTGCGTTAAGCTTCCCTGTCTCTACAAACTCAACAGAAGAATCCGAAGGAATGTTAGCAAGTGCTGAGAAAATCTCATTCGTACAACGCGGTTCTATATAGTAGTTCTGCCGACCGTGTTGCTTAGTAGTTGGAGTTATCTTCCTACTTTCTCTTTCAAACAAGAGATCTTTTAGTTCTTGGATGTCCTGCGTTAAGCTTCCCTGTCTTTACAAACTGCAACAGGAAAGAATCCGAAGAATGTTAGCAAGTGCTGAGAAAATCTCATTCGTACAACGCGGGTTCTGTATACTAGTGTTCTGCCCTGACCGAATTGCTTAGAGAACGTTGGAGTTATCCTTCCACTTTTCTCTTTCAAACAAAGAGATATCGTTTAGCTGTGTTTGTCCTGCGTTAACTTCCCTGCTCTACAAACTGCAACAGAAAGAATCCGAAGGAATGTTAGCAAGTGCTGAGAAAATCTCATTCGTACAACGCGGGTTTCTATACTAGTGTTCTGCCCTGATCGAATTGCTTAGAGAACGTTGGAGTTATCCTTCACTTTTCTCTTTCAAACAGAGAGATATCTTTAGCTGTTGGTTGTGCTGGCGTAAGTTTCCCTGTCTCTACAAACTGAAAACAAGAATTCGAAGAATGTTAGCAAGTGCTGAGAAAATCTCATTCGTACAACGCGGGTTTTCTATACTAGTGTTCTCCCGTACCGAGATGCTCATACTAGGTGGACTTATGCTTCCATTATCTCTTTCAAACAGAGAGATATCTTTTCAGCTGTTGGATTGTCCTGCGTTAAGCTTTCCTCTCTTTACAAACTGCAACACAAAGAATCGAGAATGTTACCAAGTTCTGAGAAAATCTCATCGTACAACGCGGGTTCTGTATAGTAGTGTTTGTACCTTGACCGAATTGCTTAGAGCACGTTGAGTTATCCTTCCAGTTTTCTCTTTCAAACAAAGAGATATCTTTTAGCTGTTGGATGTGCTGCGTTCAGCTTCCCTCTCTTTACAAACTGCAAGACAGAATACAAGGAAGGTTAGCAAGTGCGTGAGAAAATCTCATTCATACAACGCGGGTTTTCTATACTAGTGTTCTCCCCGTCGAGTTGCTAGGAACGTTGGAGTTATCCTTCCACTTTTCTCTTTCAAACAAAGAGACATCGTTTAGCTGTTGTTTGTCCTGCGTTAAGCTTCCCTGTCTCTACAAACTGCAACAGAAAGAATCCGAAGAATGTTAGCAAGTGCTGAGAAAATCTCATTCGTACAACGCGGGTTTTCTACACTAGTGTTCTCCCCAGCTCCGGAGTGCTTAGAGTAGGTTGGAGTTATCTTCCACTTTTCTCTTTCAAACAAAGAGATATCTTTTAGCTGTTGTTTGTCCTGCGTTAAGCTTCCCTGCTCTACAAACCAACAGAAAGAATCCGAAGAATGTTAGCAAGTGCTGAGAAAATCTCAATCGTACAACGCGGGTTCTGTATACTAGTGTTTCTGCCGACCGTGTTGCTTAGTAGATTGGTGTATCCTCCACTTTCTCTTTCAAACAAAGAGACATTTAGTTCTTGGATGTCCTGCGTTAAGCTTCCCTTCTCTTTACAAACTGCAACAGGAAGAATCCGAAGAATGTTAGCAAGTGCTGAGAAAATCTCATTCGTACAACGCGGGTTTTCTATACTAGTGTTCTGCCCTGATCGAATTGCTTAGAGAACGTTGGAGTTTTCCTTCCTCTTTTCTCTTCAAACAGAGAGATATCTTTTAGCTGTTGGATGTGCTGCCTTCAGCTTCCCGGTCTTTAAAAACTGCAACAGAAAGATCCGAAAAATGTTAGCAAGTGCTGAGAAAATCTCATTCGTACAACGCGGGTTTCTATACTAGTGTTGCCCGAACCGAATGCTCTACTAGGTTGGAGTTATTCTTCCACTTTTTCTCTTTCAAACACAGAGATATGTTTAAGCTGTTACATGTCCTGCGTTAAGCTTCTGTCCCTTTACAAACTGCAACAGAAAGAATCCGAAGAATGTTAGCAAGTGCTGAGAAAATCTCAATCGTACAACGCGGGTTTCTATACTAGTGTTCTGCCCTGATCGAATTGCTTAGAGAACGTTGGAGGTATCCTTCCACTTTTCTCTTTCAACACAAGAGATATCTTTTAGCTGGTTGTGCTGCGTAAGTTCCCTGTCTCTACAAACTGAAACAAAGAATTCGAAGAATGTTAGCAAGTGCTGAGAAAATCTCATTCGTACAACGCGGGTTTTCTATACTAGTGTTCTCCCCAGTCCGAGTTGCTTAGAGTAGGTTGGAGTTATCCTTCCACTTTTCTCTTTCAAACAAAGAGACATCGTTTAGCTGTTGTTTGTCCTGCGTTAAGCTTCCCTGTCTCTACAAACTCCAACAGAAAGAATCCGAGGAATGTTAGCAAGTTCTGAGAAAATCTCAATCGTACAAGCTGGTTCTGTATATAGTGTTCTGCAAGACCGTGTCCTAGTAGATTGTTATCCTTGCACTTTCTCTTTCAAACAAAAAGACATTTAGCTTGGATGTCCTGCGTTAAGCTTCCCTGTCTTTACAAACTGCAACAAAGAATCCGAAGAATGTTAGCAAGTGCTGAGAAAATCTCATTCGTACAACGCGGGTTCTGTATACTAGTGTTTGCCCTTGATCGAATTGCTTAGAGAACGTTGGAGTTATCCTTCCACTTTTCTCTTTCAAACAAAGAGATATCGTTTAGCTGTTGTTTGCCTGCGTTAAACTTCCCTGTCTCTACAAACTCCAAGAGAAAGAATCCGAGGAATGTTAGCAAGTGCTGAGAAAATCTCATTCGTACAACGCGGGTTTTCTATACTAGTGTTCTGCCCTGATCGAATTGCTTAGAGAACGTTGGAGTTATCCTTCCACTTTTCTCTTTCAAACAGAGAGATATCTTTTAGCTGTTGGTTGTGCTGGGTAAGTTTCCCTGTCTCTACAAACTGAAACAAAGAATTCGAAGAATGTTAGCAAGTGCTGAGAAAATCTCATTCGTACAACGCGGGTTTTCTACTCTAGTGTTCTGCCCGGACCGAGATGTCATACTAGTTGGAGGTATCTTCCACTTTTCTCTTTCAAACAGAGAATATTTAAGCTGTTGTTGTCCTGCGTTAAGCTTCCCTGTCTTTACAAACTGCAACAGAAAGAATCCGAAGAATGTTAGCAAGTGCTGAGAAAATCTCATTCGTACAACGCGGGTTTTCTATACTAGTGTTCCGCCCTGTTCGAATTGGTTGAGAACGTTGGACTTATTCTTCCACTTTTCTCTTTCAAATAGAGAGATATCATTTAGCTGTTGGATGTCCTGCGTTAAGCTTCCCCTTCTTTAAAAACTGCAACAGACAGAATCCGAAGAATGTTAGCAAGTGCTGAGAAAATCTCATTCGTACAACGCGGGTTTTCTACTCTAGTGTTCTGCCCGGACCGAACTGCTTATTCTAGGTTGTGTTATCTCTTCCACTTTTCTCTTTCAAACAAAGAGATATCTTTTAGTTGTTGGTTGTTCTGCCTTAAGTTTCTGTTTACAAACTGCAAAAGACAGAATACAAGGAAGGTTAGCAAGTGGTGAGAAAATCTCAATCGTACAACGCGGGTTCTGTATACTAGTGTTCTTCCCTGACCGAATTGCTTAAAGAACGTTGGAGTTATCCTTCCACTTTTCTCTTTCAAACAAGGAGATATCTTTTAGCTGTTGGATGTGCTGCGTCTACAAACTGTAACACAAAGAATCCGAAGAATGTTAGCAAGTGCTGAGAAAATCTCATTCGTACAACGCGGGTTTTCTATACTAGTGTTCTGCCCTGACCGAATTGCTTAAAGAACGTTGGAGTTATCCTTCCACTTTTCTCTTTCAAACAAGGAGATATCCTATTGTTGTTGGATGTGCTGCGTAAGTTTCCCTGTCTCTACAAACTGAAACACAAAGAATTCGAAGAATGTTAGCAAGTGCTGAGAAAATCTCATTCGTACAACGCGGGTTTTCTATACTAGTGTGCTGCCCGAACCGAGATGCTCCTACTAGGTTGGAGTTATTCTTCCACTTTTCTCTTTCAAACACAGAGATATGTTTAAGCTGTTGCATGTCCTGCGTTAAGCTTCTCTCTTTACAAACTGCACAAGAGAATCCGAAGAATGTTAGCAAGTGCTGAGAAAATCTCATTCGTACAACGCGGGTTTACTACTGTAGTGTTCTGCCCTGACGAACTGCTCTAGCGTTGGAGTTATCTCTTCCACTTTTCTCTTTCAAACAAAGAGATATCTTTTAGCTGTTGGTTGTCCTGCGTTAAGCTTCTCTCTGTTTACAAACTGCAACAGAAAGAATCCGAAGAATGTTAGCAAGTGCTGAGAAAATCTCATCGTACAACGCGGGGTTCTTTATAGTAGTGTTGCCTGACCGAATTGCTTAGAGCAACGTTGGAGTTTATCCTTCCACTTTTCTCTTTCAAACAAGAGATATCTTTTAGCTGTTGTTGTCCTGCGTTAAGCTTCCCTGTCTTTACAAACTGCACAAACAGAATCAAGGAATGTTAGCAAGTGAGAAAATCTCATTCGTACAACGCGGGTTTCTATACTAGTGTTGTCCCCAGTTCGATTGCTTAGAGAACGTTGAGTTATCCTTCCACTTTCTCTTTCAAACAAAGAGACATCGTTTAGCTGTTGTTTGTCCTGCGTTAAGCTTCCCTGTCTCTACAAACTGCAACAGAAAGAATCCGAAGAATGTTAGCAAGTGCTGAGAAAATCTCATTCGTACAACGCGGGTTTTCTATACTAGTGTTCTCCCTGTCGAGTTGCTTAGAGTACGTTGAGTTATCCTTCCACTTTTCTCTTTCAAACAAAGAGACATCGTTTAGCTGTTTTGTCCTGCGTTAAGCTTCCCTGTCTCTACAAACTGCCAACAGGAAAGAATCCGAAGGAATGTTAGCAAGTTCTGAGAAAATCTCAATCGTACAATGCTGGTTTCTGTATAGTAGTGTTGTGCACAGACCGTGTTGCTTCCTAGAATTGGTGTTATCCTGCACTATTCTCTTTCAAACAAAAGAAGACATGTGTGAGTTCTTGATGTCCTGCGTTAAGCTTCCCTGTCTTTACAAACTGCAACAGGAAGAATCCGAAGAATGTTAGCAAGTGCTGAGAAAATCTCATTCGTACAACGCGGGTTTTCTATACTAGTGTTCTGCCCTGATCGAATTGCTTAGAGAACGTTGGAGTTTTCCTTCTTTTCTCTTTCAAACAGAGAGATATCTTTTAGCTGTTGGATGTGCTGCTTAAGCTTCCCGGTCTTAAAACTGCAACAGAAAGAATCCGAAGAATGTTAGCAAGTGCTGAGAAAATCTCATTCGTACAACGCGGGTTTTCTATACTAGTGTGTTGCCCGAACCGAGATGCTCATACTAGGTTGGAGTTATTCTTCCACTTTTCTCTTTCAAACACAGAGATATGTTTAAGCTGTTGCATGTCCTGCGTTAAGCTTCTGTGTCTTTACAAACTGCAACAAAAGAATCCGAAGAATGTTAGCAAGTGCTGAGAAAATCTCAATCGTACAACGCGGGTTTCTATACTAGTGTTCTGCCCTGATCGAATTGCTTAGAGAACGTTGGAGTTATCCTTACACTTTTCTCTTTCAAACAAGAGAGATATCTTTTAGCTGTTGGTTGTGCTGCGTAAGTTCCCTGTCTCTACAAACTGAAACAAAAGAATCGAAGAATGTTAGCAAGTGCTGAGAAAATCTCATTCGTACAACGCGGGTTTCTATACTTAGTGTTCTCCCCAGTCCGAGTTGCTTAGAGGTTGGAGTTATCCTTCCACTTTTCTCTTTCAAACAAAGAGACATCGTTTAGCTGTTGTTTGTCCTGCGTTAAGCTTCCCTGTCTCTACAAACTCCAACAGAAAGAATCCGAGGAATGTTAGCAAGTTCTGAGAAAATCTCAATCGTACAATGCTGGTTCTGTATAGTAGTGTTGTGCACAGACCGTGTTGCTCCTAGTAGATTGGTGTTATCTTGCTACTATTCTCTTTCAAACAAAAAGACATGTGTGAGTTCTTGGATGTCCTGCGTTAAGCTTCCCTGTCTTTACAAACTGCAACAGGAAGAATCCGAAGAATGTTAGCAAGTGCTGAGAAAATCTCATTCGTACAACGCGGGTTCTGTATACTAGTGTTCTGCCCTGTCGAATTGCTTAGAGAACGTTGGAGTTATCCTTCCACTTTTCTCTTTCAAAACAAAGAGACATCGTTTAGCTGTTGTTTGTCCTGCGTTAAACTTCCCTGTCTCTACAAACTCCAAGAGAAAGAATCCGAGGAATGTTAGCAAGTGCTGAGAAAATCTCATTCGTACAACGCGGGTTTTCTATACTAGTGTTCTGCCCTGATCGAATTGCTTAGAGAACGTTGGAGTTTCCTTCCACTTTTCTCTTTCAACACAGAGATATCTTTTAGCTGTTGGTGTGCTGTCAGTTTCCCTGTCTCTACAAACTGGAAACCAAGAATCCGAAGATGTTAGCAAGTGCTGAGAAAATCTCATTCGTACAACGCGGGTTTTCTATACTAGTGTTCCCCGTACCGAGATGCTCATACTAGGTGGACTTATGCTTCCACTTTCTCTTTCAAACAGAGAGATATCTTTAGCTGTTGGATTCCTGCTTTAAGCTTTCCTGTCTTTACAAACTGCAACACAAAGAATCCGGAATGTTACCAAGTCTGAGAAAATCTCATCGTACAACGCGGGTTTTCTATAGTAGTGTTGCCCTTGATCGAATTGCTTAGAGCACGTTGCAGATTATCCTTCCATCTTTTCTCTTTCAAACAAAGAGATATCTTTTAGCTGTTGGATGTGCTGCTTCAGCTTCTTCCCTGTCTCTTTACAAACTGACAAAGCACAGAGAATACAAGGAAGGTTAGCAAGTGTGCTGAGAAAATCTCATTCGTACAACGCGGGTTTTCTATACTAGTGTTCTCCCCAGGTCGAGTTGCTCAGAGAACGTTGGAGTTATCCTTCCACTTTTCTCTTTCAAACAAAGAGACATCGTTTAGCTGTTGTTTGTCCTGCGTTAAGCTTCCCTGTCTCTACAAACTGCAACAGAAAGAATCCGAAGAATGTTAGCAAGTGCTGAGAAAATCTCATCGTACAACGCGGTTTTCTTAACTAGTGTCTCCCCAGTCCGAGTTGCTTAGAGTAGGTTGAGTATCCTTCACTTTTCTCTTTCAAACAAGAGACATCGTTTAGCTGTTGTTGTCCTGCGTTAAGCTTCCCTGTCTCTACAAACTCCAACAGAAAAGAATCCGAAGAATGTTAGCAAGTGCTGAGAAAATCTCATTCGTACAACGCTGGTTCTGTATACTAGTGTTCTGCCACAGCCGGTGTGGCTTAGTAGGTTGGTGTTATCCTTCCACTTTCTCTTTCAAACAAAAAGGACATGTCGTTCTATGGTTGTCCTGCGTTAAGCTTCCCTGTCTTCTACAAAACTCCAACAGGAAGAATCCGAGGAATGTTAGCAAGTGCTGAGAAAATCTCATTCGTACAACGCGGGTTTCTATACTAGTGTTCTGCCTGATCGAATTGCTTAGAGACGTTGGAGTTTTCCTTCCTCTTTTCTCTTTCAAAAGAGATATCTTTTAGCTTGTGATGTGCTGCTTAAGCTTCCCTGTCTTTAAAAACTGCAACAGAAAGAATCCGAAAAATGTTAGCAAGTGCTGAGAAAATCTCATTCGTACAACGCGGGTTCTTCTATACTAGTGTTCTGCCCGAACCGAGAATGCTCATACTAGGTTGGAGTTATTATCTTCCACTTTTCTCTTTCAAACACAGAGATATGTTTAGCTGTTATGTCCTGCGTTAAGCTTCTGTCTTTACAAACTGCAAGCAGAAAGAATCCGAAGAATGTTAGCAAGTGCTGAGAAAATCTCATCGTACAACGCGGGTTTTCTATACTAGTGTTCTGCCCGATCGAATGCTTAGAGAACTTGGAGTTATCTTACCACTTTTCTCTTTCAAACAGAGAGATATCTTTTTAGCTGTTGGTTGTGCTGCGTAAGTTTCCCCTGTCTCTACAAACTGCAACACAAAGAATTCCGAAGAATGTTAGCAAGTGCTGAGAAAAATCTCATTCGTACAACGCGGGTTTCTCTATACTAGTGTTTCTCCCTGCCGATTGCTTAGAGAACGTTGGAGTTTATCCTTCCACTTTCTCTTTCAAACAAAAGACATCGTTTAGCTGTTGTTTGTCCTGCGTTAAGCTTCCCTGTCTCTACAAACTCAACAGAAAAGAATCCGAGAATGTTAGCAAGTCTGAGAAAATCTCAATTCGTACAATGGCTTCTGTATAGTAGTTCTGCCGACCGTGTTGCTCTATACTAGTTGGTGTTATCTTCACTTATTCTCTTTCAAACAAAGAATGTTTAGTTCTGTTGGATGTCCTGCGTTAAGCTTCCCTGTCTTACAAACTGCAACATCAAGAATCCGAAGAATGTTAGCAAGTGCTGAGAAAATCTCATCGTACAACGCGGGTTCTGTATACTAGTGTTTCCTCTGACTGACCGAATTGCTTAGAAGAACGTTGGAGTTATCCTTCCACTTTTCTCTTTCAAACAAGAGATATCTATGTTTTGTCTGCGTTAAACTTCCCTGTCTCTACAAACTCCAAGAGAAAGAATCCGAGGAATGTTAGCAAGTGCTGAGAAAATCTCATTCGTACAACGCGGGTTTTCTATACTAGTGTTCTGCCCTGATCGAATTGCTTAGAGAACGTTGGAGTTATCCTTCCACTTTTCTCTTTCAAACAGAGAGATATCTTTTAGCTGTTGGTTGTGCTGGGTAAGTTTCCCTGTCTCTACAAACTGAACCAAAGAATTCGAAGAATGTTAGCAAGTGCTGAGAAAATCTCATTCGTACAACGCGGGTTTTCTACTCTAGTGTTCTGCCCGGACCGAGATGTCATACTAGGTTGGAGGTATTCTTCCACTTTTCTCTTTCAAACAAGAGATATATTTAAGCTGTTGTTGTCCTGCGTTAAGCTTCCCTGTCTTTACAAACTGCAAACAGAAAGAATCCGAAGAATGTTAGCAAGTGCTGAGAAAATCTCATTCGTACAACGCGGGTTTTCTATACTAGTGTTCCGCCCTGTGTCGAATTGGTTGAGAACGTTGGACTTATCTCTTCCACTTTTCTCTTTCAAAAAGAGAGATATCATTTAGCTGTTGGATGTCCTGCGTTAAGTTTCCCCTGTCTTTAAAACTGCAACAGAAGAATCCGAAGAATGTTAGCAAGTGCTGAGAAAATCTCATTCGTACAACGCGGGTTTTCTACTAGTGTTCTGCCCGGACCGAATGTTCTTAGGTTGGTGTTATCTTCCACTTTTCTCTTTCAAACAAAGAGATATCTTTAGTTGTTGGTTGTTCTGCTTAAGTTTGCCTGTCTTACAAACTGCAAAAGAAGAATCCAAGGAATGTTAGCAAGTGCTGAGAAAATCTCATTCGTACAACGCGGGTTCTGTATACTAGTGTTCTTCCCTGACCGAATTGCTTAAAGAACGTTGGAGTTATCCTTCCACTTTTCTCTTTCAAACAAGGAGATATCTTTTAGCTGTTGGATGTGCTGCGTCTACAAACTGTAACACAAAGAATCCGAAGGAATGTTAGCAAGTTGCTGAGAAAATCTCATTCGTACAACGCGGGTTTTCTATACTAGTGTTCTGCCCTGACCGAATTGCTTAAGAACGTTGGAGTTATCCTTCCACTTTTCTCTTTCAAACAAGAGAATATCTTTGTACTGTTGGATGTGCTGCGTAAGTTTCCCGTCTCTACAAACTGAAACACAAAGAATCCGAAGGAATGTTAGCAAGTGCTGAGAAAATCTCATTCGTACAACGCGGGTTTTCTATACTAGTGTTCTGGCCCGAACCGAGATGCTTACTAGGTTGGAGTTATTCCTTCACTTTTCTCTTTCAAACAGAGATATGTTTAAGCTGTTGCATGTCCTGCGTTAAGCTTCTTCTCTCTTTACAAACTGCAACAGAAGAATCCGAAGGAATGTTAGCAAGTGCTGAGAAAATCTCATTCGTACAACGCGGGTTTACTACTGTAGTGTTCTGCCCGGACCGAACTGCGTATTCTAGGTTGGAGTTATCTCTCCACTTTTCTCTTTCAAACAAGAGATATCTTTTAGCTGTTGTTGTCCTGCGTTAAGCTTCCCTCTCTTTACAAACTGCAACAGAAAGAATACGAAGAATGTTAGCAAGTGCTGAGAAAATCTCATCGTACAACGCGGGTTCTATACTAGTGTTCTGCCCTGATCGAATTGCTTAGAGAACGTTGGAGTTATCCTTCCACTTTTCTCTTTCAAACAAGGAGATATCTTTTAGCTGTTGGAAGTGCTGCTAAGCTTCCCTGTCTCTACAAACTGAAAAACAAGAATCCGAAGGAATGTTAGCAAGTGCTGAGAAAATCTCATTCGTACAACGCGGGTTTTCTATACTAGTGTTGTGCCCGACCGAGATGCTCTACTAGGTTGGTTATCTTCCACTTTCTCTTTCAAACAAGAGATATCTTTTAGCTGTTGGATTCCTGCGTTAAGCTTCCCTCTTTACAAACTGCAACAAAGAATCCGAGGAATGTTAGCAAGTGCTGAGAAAATCTCAATCGTACAACGCGGGTTCTGTATACTAGTGTTGCCCTGACCGAATTGCTTAGAAGAACGTTGGAGTTATCCTTCCACTTTTCTCTTTCAAACAAGAGATATTTTAGCTGTTGGATGTCCTGCGTTAAGCTTCCCTGTCTTTACAAACTGCAACACAAAGAATCCGAAGAATGTTAGCAAGTGCTGAGAAAATCTCATTCGTACAACGCGGGTTTTCTATACTAGTGTTCTGCCCTGACCGAATTGCTTAGAGAACGTTGGAGTTATCCTTCACTTTTCTCTTTCAAACAGAGAGATATCTTTTAGCTGTTGGATGTCCTGCGTTAAGCTTCCCTGTCTTACAAACTGCACAGAAAGAATCCGAAGAATGTTAGCAAGTGCTGAGAAAATCTCATTCGTACAACGCGGTTTTTCTATACTAGTGTCTCCCTGTCCGAGTTGCTTAGTAGTTGGAGTTATCCTTCCACTTTTCTCTTTCAAACAAGAGACATGTTTAGCGTTGTTTGTCCTGCGTTAAGCTTCCCTGTCTCTACAAACTCCAACAGAAAGAATCCGAGAATGTTAGCAAGTGCTGAGAAAATCTCATTCGTACAACGCGGGTTCTATAGTAGTGTTCTGCCGGACCGTGTTGCTCTAGAGATTGGAGTTATCTCTACTTTTCTCTTTCAAACAAAGAGACATTTGAGTTCTTGGATGTCCTGCGTTAAGCTTCCCTGTCTTTACAAACTGCAACAGAAAGAATCCGAAGAATGTTAGCAAGTGCTGAGAAAATCTCAATCGTACAACGCGGGTTTTCTATACTAGTGTTCTGCCCTGATCGAATTGCTTAGAGAACGTTGGAGTTATCCTTCACTTTTCTCTTTCAAACAAGAGATATCTTTTAGCTGTTGGAGTGCTGCCTAAGCTTCCCTGTCTTTAAAACTGAACAGAAAGAATCCGAAGAATGTTAGCAAGTGCTGAGAAAATCTCATTCGTACAACGCGGGTTTTCTGTACTAGTGTGTTCCCGTACCGAGATGCTCATACTACGTTGGAGTTATCTTCCACTTTTCTCTTTCAAACAGAGAGATATTTTAGCTGTTGGATGTCCTGCGTTAAGCTTTCCCTCTTTACAAACTGCAACAGAAAGAATCCGAAGAATGTTAGCAAGTGCTGAGAAAATCTCAATCGTACAACGCGGGTTTTCTGTATACTAGTGTTCTGCCCTGATCGAATGCTTAGAGAACGTTGGAGTTATCCTTCCACTTTTCTCTTTCAAACAAGAGATATCTTTTAGCTGTTGGATGTCCTGCGTTAAGCTTCCCTGTCTCTACAAACTGCAACAGAAAGAATCCGAAGAATGTTAGCAAGTGCTGAGAAAATCTCATTCGTACAACGCGGGTTTTCTATACTAGTGTTCTGCCCTTACCGAATTGCTTAGACTAGGTTGGAGTTATTCTTCCACTTTTCTCTTTCAAAAAAGAGATATCTTTTAGCTGTTGTTGTCCTGCGTTAAGCTTCCCTCTCTTTACAAACTGCAACAGAAAGGAATCGAGGAATGTTAGCAAGTCTGAGAAAATCTCAATCGTACAACGCGGGTTCTGTATACTAGTGTTGTACTGACCGGTTGCTTACAGTTGGTGAGTTATCCTTCCACTTTTCTCTTTCAAACAAAGAGATATCTTTTAGCTTGGATGTCCTGCGTTAAGCTTCCCTCTTTTACAAACTGCAACAGAAGAATCCGAAGAATGTTAGCAAGTGCTGAGAAAATCTCATTCGTACAACGCGGGTTTTCTATACTAGTGTTCTGCCCTGATCGAATTGCTTAGAGAACGTTGGAGTTATCCTTCCACTTTTCTCTTTCAAACAAGAGATATCTTTTAGCTGTTGGTTGTGCTGCGTTAAGTTTCCCTGTCTCTACAAACTGAAAGAAAGAATCCGAAGAATGTTAGCAAGTGCTGAGAAAAATCTCATTCGTACAACGCGGGTTTTCTATACTAGTGTTCTGCCCGACCGAATGCTTAGAGATACTAGGTTGGAGTTATCCTTCCACTTTTCTCTTTCAAACAGAGAGATATCTTTAGCTGTTGTTGTGCCTGCGTTAAGTTCCCTGTCTCTACAAAACTGCAACAAAAGAATCCGAAGAATGTTAGCAAGTGCTGAGAAAATCTCATTCGTACAACGCGGTTTTCTATACTAGTGTTCTGCCCGTACCGAGATTGCTATACTAGGTGGACTTATGCTTCCACTTATCTCTTTCAAACAGAGAGATATCTTTAGCTGTTGGATTGTCCTGCGTTAAGCTTCCCTCTCTTTACAAACTGCAACAGAAAGAATCCGAAGAATGTTAGCAAGTGCTGAGAAAATCTCATCGTACAACGCGGGTTCTTTTCTAGTTAGTGTTGCCCGACCGAATTGCTTAGAGCAGTTGAGTTTATCTTCCACTTTTCTCTTTCAAACAAAGAGATATCTTTTAGCTGTTGGATGTCCTGCGTTAAGCTTCCCTCTTTACAAACTGCACAAGACAGAATACAAGGAAGGTTAGCAAGTGGTGAGAAAATCTCATCGTACAACGCGGGTTTTCTATACTAGTGTTCTTCCCTCGAGTTGCTTAGAGAACGTTGGAGTTATCCTTCCACTTTTCTCTTTCAAACAAAGAGATCGTTTAGCTGTTGTTTTCCTGCGTTAAGCTTCCCTGTCTCTACAAACTGCAAAGAAAGAATCCGAAGAATGTTAGCAAGTGCTGAGAAAATCTCATTCGTACAACGCGGGTTTTCTATACTAGTGTCTGCCCGTCCGATTGCTTAGAGTAGGGAGTTATCCTTCACTTTTCTCTTTCAAACAAGAGAGATATCTTTAGCTGTTGATGTCCTGCGTTAAGCTTTCCCTGTCTCTACAAACTGCAACAGAAAGAATCCGAGAATGTTAGCAAGTGCTGAGAAAATCTCAATCGTACAACGCGGGTTTCTGTATACTAGTGTTCTGCCGACCGTGTTGCTTACTAGAGTTGGAGTTATCTTCCACTTTTCTCTTTCAAACAAAAGAGATATATTTAGTTCTGGATGTCCTGCGTTAAGCTTCCCTGTCTTTACAAACTGCAACAGAAGAATCCGAAAAGAATGTTAGCAAGTGCTGAGAAAATCTCATTCGTACAACGCGGGGTTTTCTATACTAGGTGTTCTGCCCTGATCGAATTGCTTAGAGAACGTTGGAGTTTCTTCCACTTTTCTCTTTCAAACAGAGAGATATCTTTTAGCTGTTGGATTGTGCTGCGTTAAGCTTTCCCGGTCTTTAAAACTGCAACAGACAAGAATCCGAAGAATGTTAGCAAGTGCTGAGAAAATCTCATTCGTACAACGCGGGTTTTCTATACTAGTGTTCTGCCCGGACCGAATGCTATACTAGGTTGGGTTATTCTTCCACTTTTCTCTTTCAAACACAGAGATATTTTAGCTGTTTGTCCTGCCGTTAAGTTTCCCTGTCTTTACAAACTGAAACAGAAAGAATCGAAGAATGTTAGCAAGTGCTGAGAAAATCTCATTCGTACAACGCGGGTTTTCTATACTAGTGTTCTGCCCTGATCGAATTGCTTAGAGAACGTGGAGTTATCCTTCCACTTTTCTCTTTCAAACAGAGAGATATCTTTTAGCTGTTTGTTGTCCTGCGTTAGCTTCCCTGTCTTTACAAACTGCAACACAAAGAATCCGAAGAATGTTAGCAAGTGCTGAGAAAATCTCATTCGTACAACGGCGTTTCTATACTAGTGTTCTGCCGAACCGAGATGCTTACTAGGTTGAGTTTATCTTCCACTTTCTCTTTCAAACAAAAAGACATGTTTAGCTGTTCTTGTCCTGCGTTAAGCTTCCCTGTCTTACAAACTGCAACAGAAAGAATACGAAGGAATGTTAGCAAGTGGTGAGAAAATCTCATCGTACAACGCGGGTTTCTGTATACTAGTGTTCTGCCCGATCGAATTGCTTAGAGAATTGAGTGTTATCCTTCCACTTTTCTCTTTCAAACAAGATTTAGTTTTGGTTGTCCTGCGTTAAGCTTCCCTGTCTCTACAAACTGCAACAAAGAATCCGAAGAATGTTTAGCAAGTGCTGAGAAAATCTCATTCGTACAACGCGCGGTTTTCTATACTAGTGTTCTGCCCTGATCGAATGCTTAGAGAACGTTGGAGTATATCTTCCACTTTTCTCTTTCAAACAAGAGAGACATGTTTAGCTGTTGTTTGTCCTGCGTTAAGCTTCCCTGTCCTCTACAAACTCAACAGAAAGAATCCGAAGAATGTTAGCAAGTGCTGAGAAAATCTCAATCGTACAACGCGGGTTCTATAGTAGTTCTGCCCGATCGAATTGCTTAGAGAACTTGAGTTATCCTTCACTTTTCTCTTTCAAACAGAGATATCTTTAGCTGTTGTTGTGCTGCGTTAAGTTCCCTGTCTCTTTACAAACTGAAACAAGGAATCCGAGAATGTTAGCAAGTGCTGAGAAAATCTCATTCGTACAACGCGGGTTCTATACTAGTGTTCTGCCCGTACCGAATGCTATACTAGGTTGGAGTTATCCTTCCACTTTTCCTCTTTCAAACAGAGAGATATCTTTAGCTGTTGGATGTCCTGCGTTAAGCTTTCCTCTCTTTACAAACTGCAACAAAGAATCCGAAGGAATGTTAGCAAGTTGCTGAGAAAATCTCATCGTACAACGCGGTTTCTGTATACTAGTGTTGTACCTTTGACCGAATTGCTTAGAGGACGTTGGAGTTATCCTTCCAGTTTTCTCTTTCAAAAACAAGAGATATCTTTTAGCTGTTGGATGTGCTGCGTTCAGCTTCCCTCTCTTACAAACTGCAAGACAGAATTACAAGGAAGGTTAGCAAGTGGTGAGAAAATCTCATTCGTACAACGCGGGTTTTCTATACTAGTGTTCTCCCTCGAGTGCTTAGAGAACGTTGGAGTGGTTATCCTTCCACTTTTCTCTTTCAAACAAAGAGAGATATCTTTAGCTGTTGGTTTGTCCTGCGTTAAGCTTCCCTGTCTCTACAAACTGCCAACAGAAAGAATCCGAAAGAATGTTAGCAATGCTGAGAAAATCTCATTCGTACAACGCGGGTTTTCTTAACTAGTGTTCTCCCCGACCGATTGCTTAGAGTAGGTGAGTTATCCTTCCACTTTCTCTTTCAAACAAGAGATATCTTTAGCTGTTGGTTGTCCTGCGTTAAGCTTTCCCTGTCTTACAAACTGCAACAGAAGAATCCGAGGAATGTTAGCAAGTCTTGAGAAAATCTCAATCGTACAACGCGGTTCTGTATACTAGTGTTCTCCCAGACCGTTGCTTAGTAGGTTGAGTTATCCTTCCACTTTCTCTTTCAAACAAAAGAACATTTAGTTTTGGATGTCCTGCGTTTAAGCTTCCCTGTCTTTACAAACTGCAACAGAAGAATCCGAGGAATGTTAGCAAGTTCTGAGAAAATCTCATTCGTACAACGCGGTTTTCTATACTAGTGTTCTGCCTGATCGAATTGCTTAGAGAACGTTGAGTTATTTTTCCTCTTTCTCTTTCAAACAGAGAGATATCATTTAGCTGTGGATGTGCGCGTTAAGCTTCCCTGTCTTTTAAAACTGCAACAGAAAGGAATCCGAAGAATGTTAGCAAGTGCTGAGAAAATCTCATTCGTACAACGCGGGTTTTCTATACTAGTGTTCTGCCCGACCGAGATGCTCATATAGGTTGGAGTATCTTCACTTTTCTCTTTCAAACACAGAGACATCGTTTAGCTGTTGTTTGTCCTGCGTTAACTTCCCTGTCTTACAAACTCAACAGAAAGAATCCGAAGAATGTTAGCAAGTGCTGAGAAAATCTCATTCGTACAACGCGGGTTTCTATACTAGTGTTCTGCCCTGACCGAATTGCTATACGTTGGAGTTATCTTCCACTTTTCTCTTTCAAACACAGAGATATCTTTAAGCTGTTTGTGTCCTGCGTTAAGTTTTTCCCTGTCTTTACAAACTGCAACAGAAAGAATCCGAAGAATGTTAGCAAGTGCTGAGAAAATCTCATTCGTACAACGCGGGTTTTCTGTATACTAGTGTTCTGCCCTGATCGAATTGCTTAGAGAAGGTTGGAGTTATCCTTCCACTTTTCTCTTTCAAACAAAGAGACATCGTTTAGCTGTTGTTTGTCCTGCGTTAAACTTCCTCGTCTCTACAAACTCCAACAGAAAAGAATCCGAGGAATGTTAGCAAGTGCTGAGAAATCTCAATCGTACAACGCGGGTTCTGTATAGTAGTGTTGCCGCCCCGAGATGCTTAGTAGATGGGTTATGCTTCAGTTTCTCTTTTCAAACAAAAGAGATCTTTTAGCTGTTGGATGTCCTGCGTTAAGCTTTCCTCTCTTTACAAACTGCAACACAAGAATCCGAGGAATGTTACCAAGTTCTGAGAAAATCTCAATCGTACAACGCGGGTTCTCTATACTAGTGTTCTCCCTGACCGAATTGCTTACAGAACGTTGGAGTTATCCTTCCACTTTTCTCTTTCAAACAAAGAGATATCTTTTAGCTTATGTGCTGCGTTAAGCTTCCCTTCTCTACAAACTGCAAGAGAAGAATACAAGGAAGGTTAGCAAGTGGTGAGAAAATCTCATTCGTACAACGCGGGTTTTCTATACTAGTGTTCTGCCCTGATCGAATTGCTTAGAGAACGTTGGAGTTATCCTTCCACTTTTCTCTTTCAAACAGAGAGATATCTTTTAGCTGTTGGTTGTGCTGGGTAAGTTTCCCTGTCTCTACAAACTGAAACCAAAGAATTCGAAGAATGTTAGCAAGTGCTGAGAAAATCTCATTCGTACAACGCGGGTTTTCTACTCTAGTGTTCTGCCCGGACCGAGATGGTCATACTAGGTTGGAGGTATTCTTCCACTTTTCTCTTTCAAACACAGAGATATATTTAAGCTGTTGTATGTCCTGCGTTAAGCTTCCCTGTCTTTACAAACTGCAACAGAAAGAATCCGAAGAATGTTAGCAAGTGCTGAGAAAATCTCATTCGTACAACGCGGGTTTTCTATACTAGTGTTCCGCCCTGTTCGAATTGGTTGAGAACGTTGGACTTATTCTTCCACTTTTCTCTTTCAAATAGAGAGATATCATTTAGCTGTTGGATGTCCTGCGTTAAGCTTCCCTTCTTTAAAAACTGCAACAGACAGAATCCGAAGAATGTTAGCAAGTGCTGAGAAAATCTCATTCGTACAACGCGGGTTTTCTACTCTAGTGTTCTGCCCGGACCGAACTGCTTATTCTAGGTTGGTGTTATCTCTCCACTTTTCTCTTTCAAACAAAGAGATGTCTTTTAGTTGTTGGTTGTTCTGCCTTAAGTTTGCCTGTAATTACAAACTGCAAAAGACAGAATACAAGGAAGGTTAGC
>NW_027556078.1:0-21764 GCF_003287225.1 Phascolarctos cinereus | reverse complement strand
GTTCAGTCCCCTGTTGGTGACCAAGGGAAAACCACTTAACCTCTCAGTGCCTCTGGGAACTTTGACCAGACTTTCTGGGTTTCAGTTTCTTCACCTCTATAACGATATACTTCAACAAGACCTCTGCCATCTCTTCTATCTTTAAGTCTATGAAAACTTTTCTTCTGGCTCAGCATACCTCACCAGGAGAGAAGAAAAGATAATAGCTTTGTGGCCTTTTGCAGCCATCAAACTTCCAAGACTTCCTAGTTGTTGACTAGAAGCCTGCCACCTTTGGTACAAAGGGTCTGTAAAGTATCTAAGGGAAGAAGATCCAGACATATGCTCACCTGACAAGAAGAGACATACCCAGAAACAAAGCTGAAAATGCCAAAACGGCTCTGAGGACCCAGACAAGTGAGTTTTTATAGGACTTAAGAGATGAGAGGAGAAACAATTCCATGGAACTCTCTTGACCTGGGTTCTCATGGCCAGGAGAACACGATATGGCCATATCACAATGTATTAGAAAGGTCATAGTATCAGAGGTCTAAATTTGGAAGGTCCCTTAGAAGAAATAGGCCAATTCCCTCGTTTTACAGATAAGAAGACTGAGGTATAGGAAGGCTAAAGATGTTGCCCAACATAACAGGTAGTGAGGTTGTAGAAACAGGATTTGAACCCAGATCCTCTGACTCCAAATCTGGTCTCCCACTTTCCACTACCTCCTGATCTTTAGAAGGTCACTGAGACTTACTCTGAATGGTATCTAATCTTTTTCTTGGATCTCCTATGCTCATCACTCTCCTCTTCCCAAAATTTTTGTCAAACAGTTTCAGAAAAAGGCCCACTCCCTTCATATAATACTCACTTACAAAGGCAGGTTAGTCAGACACAGATATGAAAGACTTTTTCCCCTTTTATCAATATCCTCCATAATTCTGGGAACTGTTGCTGCTGGCTCACTAAAACCCTACTGACATTCAGAACCTCTTGAGCCCTGGACCCAAAACCAGCAAGAAAAAAAAAAAGTATGCCAGTCCACCCCCCTCCCTCTCTAGCGATGCTTCTAAAGACACCTGAACAGCCAGGGAGAGACAGAGACAAAGAGAGACAGACAGATACAGAGACAGAGAGAGAGAGACAGAGACAGAGAGAGAGAGAGAGAGAGAGAGAGAGAGAGAGAGAGAGAGAGAGAGAGAGAGAGATTACAAAGGAGAGGGAAAGGAGGAGAGAAACAGAGACACACAGAGAGACAGAGATAGAGACAGAGTGAGAGGAAGAGAGAGAAACAGAGAAAGAGAGAGAGAGATGAGAACATAGAAGGGGGAGAGAGAGGAAGGGAGGGAGAGGAAGAGACAGAAAGAAGTAAAGGGAGTCACTGGGAATATAGTTCAGATGAGGTAAGGAAATTAGCACAATGAAGAAAAGGTGAGGCTGGGGTAGGGATAACCTGGGTAGGACCTAGTAGGAAACGAAAGGACTCCTTTATAATGAGGTCATCAAGTTTTAGGCCCCTAGCCTCAGAGCTAGGGAATTCTTATTTTGACTTATTCAATGGGAGATTAATAGAGTCCTCCCACTTCCTTTCAGAGCTAGCTCTGAGACACCAGCATGTGTGTGTGTGTGTGTGTGTGTGGGCATGCTCTTGGATCACTCTAGGTGCAGGCTTCAGCCCAGGGAACTCCGAGTCAAGGGTGAGGCAGGGCTCAGAGGAGAAGCCAGAGGAACTAGAAAAGAAGGTCCCTGCCCTAGGGGACCTCTCACTCTAAAAAGTAAAAGAGACAGGGCACACCTATATCAATAAGACCTGAAAAGACAGTGGATCAAACTAGGGAACAAGCAGCCCAAAGGGCAGACCTAAGGGAGGAGTTGGGTGAGGGAGGGAAATAATTAACCCCCCTCAAAAGAAAATGTTTTTAAAATTACCACTGAAGTACAGGAATTTGGAGGCAGAAGAGCTAGGTTTGAATTTGGGCTCTGTGATTAACTACTGTGACTTTGGACAAGTGGTCCTTTCCATCTTCTTCTGTATCAGTAAAATAGGAACAATAATACTTAGCTACTTCTACAGGGGAAGAAAAGGGAACAAGCTTGATTTGTTAAGCACCTACTATATACTGGCCATTACAAATATTATCTCATTTGATCCTCACAACCCTGGGAGATAGGTGCTATTATCATCCCCATTTTATACTCAAGGAAACTGAGGCAGACAGTGGTTTAGTGATTTACCCAGGGTTCCACAAAGCTAGTAAATGTCCAAGGCTGTATTTGAATTCCAGTATTATGAGATCAAATGAGTTAACGTACAGCAGTGTACAGCAGTGTTTTGTTTTGTTTTGTTTTTTACAAAATGTGAGCTGCTGTTGTTTTTATAAAATGGAAGAATTATGCTAGATAGTCCAAGATCCCTCCAAGTTCCTATCATCTTCTTGTCTACTTGCCACAAATAGAACCTGATGCTTCTGCACCCACACAACACACATCTCCTTCCTTGGAAAAGGTTAGCAAAAGACAAAGATGTTACTACTCTTTCTCTTGAGGCCTGGGACAGTGCTTTGTATGTACTGGGTGGGAACCAATATAAGACATCCTGACTGGACATTTCACTGGTTGTGCCCATGCCTGGCTGTTCTCCTTCCTCATCCCCATCTCTGTCTCCTCACCTTCTTCAAGTCTCAGCTAAAAATTCTACCTTCTACAAGAAGCCTTTCCCAATCTCCCTTAATTCTAGTGCCTTCCCTCTATTGATTATTCCAATTTACCTTCTTTGTACATATCTTATTTGTAATACAGTTGTTATCATGTTATCTCCTCCTTTAGACTCTTTGAGAACAAGAATGTCTTTTGCTTTTCTTTGTATTTCTAGTGCTTACTAAGGTGCCTTGCACATAGTAGGTGTTTAACAACTGCCCGTTGACTGACTGGGTGGTCAGTCAGTGCCAAAGAAGACAGTACCTGGGGGACTTTCTGGAGCAGGGCCCCAGGTGCCTGCTTAGCCCCCACCCTCTCCATGGGTCAGTTGTCCCCTCTTCAGCTTGTCCTATTTCTACAAAACTTTTCAGTTAATAACTACAAACTGCCCCATGCCATGAGGAATTTAATTAAAGGGAAGGGAGTACATGGAAGAAGCATTATTTAAGGGGGTGGGGTGGAGAGGAGAGAGGAACTTGGCTTGCTATGTTCCAAATTAGACCCTTGTCCACCAGGCTTGGTGATGTCACTAAGAGCCCATGTGAGATGCTGCCAAGGTAGGTATCTTCCACAGCAGCCTGGTACAATTGATTTTTTTTTTCAATTGAAATTCAGGACTTGAAATTTATTAGGGATATATATAATCTTGATTTTAGCCCAGAGTTTTAGCCTGTCCAGATAGTTTTGAGTCTTGCTGCTAATCATATTTGCTGTCTCTCCCACTTTTGTTTCATCTACAGATTTGATAAGAATCATTTCCTTGTCTCAGCAAGTCACTAATTAAAAAAAAAAGTGGTCAAAAATATAGTCCTGTGGCTTGGTACTAGAGAGCACCTCTCAGATTCAAACAATCAACCAACAAGTATTTGTTAACCTTAAATTTAGGTTAAAATTCCAACAATAACTAGGTGCTTAGCGAGATACAGTTTAAATAAGGCATAGTTTCCAATCTCCTAGGATTTACAGTCTAATAGGGAGCAAATATTTATCATGTATTTCAATAATATTTTTATGAGAGGTACAAAGTACAGAAGCATTCCCAAAGTCTTAATGTACTTAAAACTACACCAAAACATCTACACTAGTAAAACCTGAGGGGAGGAAATGTTTCATTACTGAGGACAGATATTAAGGAAGACTTCCTGGAAGTGGTGGGGAGATTGAATGAATGATATAATTGAAAGAAATTTAAAAATTATAGGAGGAACATACTAAGGGGAAAAAGGTAAGTTTTGTTCATACATAGCATAGATTTAGAACTGGAAAGGACCTTAGTGGTCAAGTCCATCGCTTTTAAAGTCTCCTCTCCAGCTCTAATCTACGATCCTATCACTCCTTATTTTTAGGAAACTAAGCCTCACCTTTAGTAAGTGTCTGAGGCAGGATCTGAACTCAGGTCTTCTTGAGTAAAAGTAAAACACTGACACCAGAGGTGTCAGATGCATGGCAGCAACACTCTTGAATGGACCCCAAACCAGATTAAAATGAAACCGGAAAATACTTAACAAAATAAAAATACAACTAAACATAGATAATGTTGATTTGTGGTTTTCTAAGTCAATATGCAGCAGGCAGGCAGGGATCCATCTGTGTCCTACCCCATGCATCCTCTATGTTGAGCTTGAGGTACCAATAGGACAGTTAGATGGTTATGTTCTGTAGGCAGAGAAGTGGAGAGTCCAAAGGTCAGGAGAAAGGTCAAGGCCTGAGGTACAGATGGGCAAGAGTCCTTTGCATAGAGGTCATCCCTGAAGAGTAGAAATGAAGGATAATGTGAATGGAGTGATTATAAAGAACACAAAGTGGAGAACCCAAGTTGAACTCATTTGTAGGAGGACCACAAGGAACAAGTAAAAAAAAATTGAAAGAAAATAACACTTCTGAGAGAGGGGATGACTACTAGGTCAGGAAACTAAATAAAAGTTCAGGACTCAAAGAAGGGGTACATTTGAATTGAATAATAGCTAGGGGAAATAAAATATATAAAATAGAAGTATTTATCTCTAGGCCAAACCATTCATTAAGCATTTTAATTCTAGCAGCCTACACAGTTTTCTCTTTGCATCCTCATCCCTAGTGTTTGGCTGAAAGCACTTTACAAATATTAACTCACTTGACCCTTACAACATCCCTGGAAGGTAGGTGCTATTGTTTCCATTTTGCAGATGGGAAAACGGGAGGCAGGCAGTGGTCAAGTGACTAAATAGATACTTGCTAATATATCCTATGGGTTCAAAAGAATTTGCCATTGACCCCAGTATTATTCAAGTCCCCTTTCACCACCTAATCCACAAAGGTCTAAGAGTTTCTTTGCTTAAAATCAAAGGACACTTTGTCTCAGTCATACTAGTAACTTTTTTTCCAAAAACAAATTGAGATTATAATCGCTAATGATAAACATTTAAAAACATTTTTGTTTTAAATCCAATATTCTTGGCCCTTTAAGAGGAAATATTCTCCACAAATTTATATATTCCCTTAAAAAGACACGTGATGATAATTCCTTCTCTGAATAATTCTCTCCACTTTTCTTTCCTACCTCCGTAAGGGAGCAAAGAAAAAGTCTCCTCTCCTTTTTAGAGGCTTATCAGATAAAGCCACTCTCCTGAAAATCTCAGGCTTCAGCAATTTGAACCGGGTATAGTCAGTTTTCCAGCCAGATTTAATAAAACCCTCCTACAGGTTTCTCCTGAGAGGTGGATGGCCTTTTCACCCTATGTAACTTTATTAGTTTTTCAAATCAAGCTACAAAATTTTCATTTTCAATCCTTCTACTTAAAACAAACTCAAACTTCCTCACACCTTCTCAACATGCCTAAACCATCAAAAGCTGGCACAAAGGCACCCAGAACAACCACGCAAGGGTGGAGAACATAGCTTGCTACCCCCACCCAAATTACACTTACCAAGGCTGGGCAGCTTTCCTTTGCCATTCTGAAATCTGAAGGGGGATAAGAATTGCAAATCCAGAGAACAGCACTCTCCCTCTCTCTCCCCAAATAGCTTTATAATATTACTATGCATTTTAAAGAAATCACTGAAATCTTATCTCATTAAAAGCCAGAAAAACCCTTAATTTTACAACTCTAAACACACTGCCTTGATATCAGATATACTGGTGGCAGAGGTAGAAAGACAGCAATTCAAACTCTTAGGAATCCGACCAAACCTGAACCCAAATTCTTCTCAGCCCCTTCCCTCTATCAATCCCTACCATCTTGGGCGGCATGCTTGGTAGCTCCCTGCTTTTTTGATTCCATTACTCATTATCTAACTTATTCTGTTATCCCAACTTGGCCAGTGTTGGGACTGTGTGGGACAGCGACCCTAACCCAAATTAAACTCAGAGACTTCTCAAGGTGGAAAGCAAAGGTTACCTTTATTACAATCTCGCAAGATGGCTGTCTGCTCCTTCATACATGTGGAGAGAGAGAGACTGCATAACAGGGGCCCCTTATAAAAGCAAATCTCTGCCCACCATGCAAAGTCTTCACCCACTATGCAAACAAGTTTCCACCCACCACTATCCCTTACCCCCTTAACTGGGGATGGGCTTACATTCTAAGCTCTAAAGCTTCTTCCTATCCCCTTAACTGGGAGGTGGGGCTTATATTCCAGGCCCAAAATTCAAAGACAGGGAAAGAGGTGGGAAGCCAAGGGCAAATGGCTCAGGTTGGGGGTGGGGCAGGGCTTATTCTTTCTGTTAAGTGCTTAAAAACAGGGTCTGAGTGGGGGAGGATTTTGAAAATAATAATCACAAATTATTGACCTTTTGAGGAGGCTTCATCTCTGAGAGTTCATCTCTCACAGGACCACCCCCAAAAAAATCTTATTAATCTCCCACTGAAAGTCTAAAGTGGGAGTTCTTTTCCACTGTTTCTTCTCTAATTTCAGACTTAAAATTTTTCTGGCAGACATAAAACATTTACATAAAGACAGACAGAAAACGTGTGCACGATTCTAATTCTAATCTTGACTGGTCTTTCCTTCCAGCAAGAAGCAGAGTCTGATTCCCCCAGGCTAACAGCTCTCCTTCCCCTTCCTCAATGCCTTTTCCTTTGAGCTCCTTCCTCCCATTTCTAGACCATTCCTCTAAAAGCCCCATCTGGGCTAGCCTCAACAGTTGTCAGAAATGAGGATTCTGTGGACCAACAAGGCAGGTACTCTAGCCACAAATTTTTCCCTGCTTTGATCAACAGGTCTACTTTACATGGTCTACAGCCAGTTCTTCCCTTTTTCCTTAAATCTGTTCAAACACTCCATTTGGCAAATACCGAGTCTCAGGTCTCATATGCAGCCTGGGTGAGCCAGAGAGAAAAGCAGAGGACCACCAAAAATTGGTGGGAGCCCTCTTCCTCCATTTACCCCTCAAATAACCACTCCGGGGGCCTTAAGAATATTCTGGACAATTCGCCACGTTTGTCATAAAAACCCCAGACTTAATTCAGAATTCAGCCTGAGACTGGGCTCGGCGAATTTCCAAACAAGAGTTAGCTGGGTAATAATGAAATCACAGTTGTGGAGTGAGAGAAGAGATGCCTTTTTCATCAATTCTCATGAGAATTAGGTGTGTATGCGCCCTCAAGGGAACCACACACTTATACAGGAGCACAGCAAGCGGTTTTATAGGATTACTTGGCTTTAACTAAAGCCCAACTTGTCCCAACATTCCTGCATGTCCCAAGTAATATCTGTGTTTGCAATGCAATATCTATTGTTTCTATAGAGCCTGTGAAAACCAATCTCTCACTCATCTTGTTTACATGTTTGTGTAAAGCAGTAAACCAATAAACCAATCTCCCTCATTTCTCACACTGTTCAATTAATTATTGGAACTCTAGAGGCTTTCTGCCGGGGGGGGGGGGGGAGACGGGGACTGACTACTCCAGGTTAATGTTGATTCAAATTGCTGAAGCCTGAGATTCCCAGAAGGGCAGTTTTTTATCTGATAAACTTCTAAAAGGAGAATGGATTTTTTTGCTCTTTTAAAGAAGTAGGAAAGAAACGGGGAGAAAATTATTCAGGGTAGTAATTGTCACCACGTGTCTTTTTAAAGGAATATATGAATTTGTGGAGAAGATTTCCTTTTAAAGGGCTGAGACTTTGGATTTAAAGCAAAAATGTTTTTAAATGTTTATCATTAACGATCACAAATTCAGGTCTGATTTGATTTAAGTTTACTGTTCTGTAAAGGGAAAAAAAACAGTTGTTTTGGGATAGAAAATGATATGACTGTAAAGTGCTTAATACAATGGCATATGTTAGACATAGCATTATTATTATTCTAATTCAATGTAATGTTAAAAGTACCAAGAGTAATAAGATCAATAATTGTATATGTGATAATCTGGAAATGCAATTGATGTTATCTGAAGTTTATTGTTTGTGTTATTACTCTATTTCTAAATTGTATTGTATTTCTAAAACTCTTAGATTATAATATTTGAGGGACCACTGTGAGGTAGAAATGGTGCTAAAGCAGTTCTTAATCGGGAATGGGTCTTTTGAAAGGATATCATACAAATGAGATACTTTGAAAACTTGGTTATATTTGGTTATAAGCAAGTAATAATAATATTGGTATTTACTATGGTAGCAGATTTTCATTTGAAATCTTGACTATTATAAAAATATGTGATGGTTTAAAGTTATAGTTTCAATATTAATTATGAGATGAATGATTTTCTGTGCAAAGTGATTTGGAAATGCATTCATCTAAATTGACAATGGGTTATTTCAAAGTTTATTACTATTGTGGAAATATAATGTGTGCCCTGTGGTACAAACCTATTGTGAACAACTTACTGATATGCGCTGTTTTGGAATTAATTAGGCATCCTCCCATATATCAGAGCCTCAATTAGGAAAAAAACTGTGTGTGAATTTATGGATAATAATCCTTTCCTTTAAAGTACTAAGAGTATTAGGCCTTAGAAATTAAAATGTACTGTTGAGGTTTGGAGGTTGGGGATAGTGGGACCCACAATTGCAACTCGTGGGTCCTGCCCAGAAAAAAAAAATTGACCCAGGCCTTCTTTCGGCCTATGACAGCTTGTTCCATGTAAGCCAGGCTCTTGAAGAGTCTGAATATTTGTGATGCTCATAAGGATGAGCGGGTATGGGGAAGTCTCGGCTATGAGGGGGATCTGGGAGTGGCCAGGTGTCTTGATGGGAGTGTCTGTGAGGTTGAATGGGGTCTAAATAAGATCAGGGATGGAAAGTATGGCCTGGGGAAACTGCTAGACCAGGTGGAGCGGTTCAGGGAGAAAGGGTTTGTTTTGGGGGGCCAAGCTTGGGCCCATACCCCATCATTGCCATTAATGATTATGAATCCAGATTTGATTTAGTCAATCCAACTAAATTAAGGTCATCTGACAGTAATTAATTGGTTCTGTTTCAAGTTTTAAATATATGATAGGTGCTTATGGTATGGTTGTATTTCTGAATTTTCTTATATGGTGTAATCTGGTAAACAACTGTATCAGCTATGTTGTTACAAAAGCAATTTGTCTTATAATCTAGAATGTTGACTAGATTAAGAATTATACTATCACAGAAAGAAAAAAAAAGGAATGGGTTGGGAAGCTGTTAGGTTATTCTATCTGACCCTGTGTTGCAATATTTTTTTAAAGTACTATAATTTGGGAAGCAAGAAGTTTTGTCTATATTTAAAGGGAAGTTTTAGCTGGGATTATTTGGTTCTCATTTATGAAATTTAAGATTGTTAACTAAGCTATTGGGAGTTATTGGTTTTGTTTGTTTTTTTAGTGAGGCAATTGGGGTTAAGTGACTTGCCCAGAGTCACAGGGCTAAGAAGTGTTATGTGCCTAAGGCTGTTTGAACTTAAGTCCTTCTGATTCCAGGGCCGGTGCTGTATCCTCTGTGCCACTTAGCTGCCTCCTGGAGTTCTTGTTTAAATTAAGCACTTATAAAAGTATTTGTGTGTGTGTGTGTGTGTGTGCGTGAAAAGGAAACCTGGTAATTATGCAAAGAAGAGACTTTGTAAAATCTTGTAATCGTTATCAACCCTGTGCAGGAGTCTTGTGTTGTGGAATTCTTACTGAGTAAATGGCCCATTATAGACTAGAGAATTTTTGACTAGATAATTTAGGTTAACTAGCAATTTTGTGGTAATTAGGAAATTGTAAGCTGTTTTTAAGAAAGGAAAATACTTTTATGCAAAGAAAGTCTTTGGTGTGATTTTTTTAAGAGGGCCTACTAAATTTGCAAGCTAGTTTTGTTGCAAATCATAATTTGATATTGATGACAACTATGTCCAAACTTACTGTGAATTTTGAGTTTGTTTCCTAGGTTTGTTGTGTCCCTGGATGGGTCTTAATGGATGCTTTCTGAGAAACAAGAGTCAAAAGCAGCAACTCAATGGGAAAAGCATCAGAGATCAAAGGCTAGTGATTAATACTAAAGCAACTATTGTAATGAATTGTAAGTGGGGGAGATCTTGCTTTTTTGATATGAATTCATTCCATGGCCTAGCAAGGGTTTAGAACTAATGTTTGAACTTCTCTGAAACTGCCTCATTCTTTCAGATTAAGATTGGTTAGAGAAGCATAAATAAGCTTGAGAAAAAGAGAGGCAAATCTGTTAGAGTAGCAACTTATGGTCTTAATGGAAATTTGATTTTACTCAGGATGTTATCAGGAGCTAGAACATGTCTAGGAAGACATGTAAACTGCTTAGGGTTCACTTTGGAAATGTTCCCTAATTAATGTGATATTATACTCACACCTGAAACCCTGATGAAGGGAATTTGCTATCAAAGATCTTGGGGACTGTTAATGAATTCTGACTCTAACTCCAGGTATTGTCAACAAGGAACTGATTGAGCTACTAACCCATGATGCCAGAAACCCTGTGAGGGGTTTGTGAGCTGCATCTAGGAGCTGCAAGAGAGTGTTCTCATGAGAAGATTGGGAGAATGACTTTTCTGCATGACTGAGAGAGGATTCTCCTGACTCAATTTCCCCACTATGACACCTGGCAGACTTTAAGCCTGGCTCAATGCAGTTGGCTATTAAATACCTTCTGCCTGTAATTGACATGAAGGTAGGGAAGAATTGTTCCTTTACTTTAGTTATGTCCCTATTCTTTCATGGCAAATGTTTAAATTCATAAGTTTTGTAAGCATAATATCAAATCTATTAAATAATAGACTGATGCAGGAACATCTGAGGTTATTATAGTAAGATGCAAGTATAAGATTTAGTTATTTGGCCTAGAATTTTAGAATTAAGTATTCAGTCTTGACATCTATTACTAGTACATTCCTGTATAAGTCAGGGAGAGTCCTTAATTTTTACAATGGTATGGGATAGTTAGGAAGCCAGCTTGTGGAACGAAGATATTATTCTGTTACTTAGTTAATACTTAGTTAATATTAAAGTTGTCTCAGTTTGTTACAATTAATGTTAAAAGAAGAGTGGCTTGTGGCCTAGCTTGTAAACGCCTTAAAAGAAGCATCTATTTTAATTATGGATTATTTATTTGTACATGACCAGAAGTTGGAATTGTTTATTACTTGTACAGTTTTATTACTTGTGCAGTTTTAAAATGATTACTATGTATTGGAGTCTGTTATTAATTCCTTAATAGAATCTCCTCCTCCTGATGGGAATATGAATAAAATGAATAATGAATTAATGCAAGGTATAAAACTAGAACTAATGCAGAGTGTAAGGCCAGGTTCTAATTTTCTGTTACTTTTCTAATTTGAGTTTCTTAAACATGACAATTCGCCAAAGTTCCAATTTTTGATCCTATAATAATGAAGACATAAGGGTTGAGTTAACTTTCATTATTTGCCCTGGTTATTGCAAGGTAATTTAAAAATTGTGTTAAGATCAATCTTATAGGAAAAGACACAAGAAGAAGAATCTCTACAAGAAGACAGTCTGCTGGACACTGCTTGAACAGCACCAAGACCAGAAAACTTCCCTGTATGATGTCCAGAATGCCAGACAACTGTATGAACAGAGACTTCTGCAGCCTTAAATGGACAATTTATCATTACTTTGGGGTCTCTGTATCTGTATTTACTAAGGGGACAGCCCCCTTTTTGATTTGTCAATGCATTGATCAATTTCCCTTCCTTCTCCCATATGTTATAAGTTCCCAAAATCCTTGATGAAATGTTGACCAATAGCACAGCTCCAGATGGAACCATTACTAAGGCATCGCAAAGTCAACCACTTTAGCTGAGGAGCTGGCAGAGAACTCTGGCATAGATAATTAATTAAAGGAATAGTTAGAATCATGGTTGGCAAATGGAAGGTAATGGCAGAAGACAGCTGGGGTATTGACAGTTGTAGGCTATTGCATAATATCTTGTGAAGAGACTGAGGTGAACCCTAATTATGTCAAAACTAGAATACATAATGAATTAAAAGATGCAGATGTAACAGAGTAAAATAAAAGAAAAAGGGGGATTGTAGGATATATGGATGTTGCTTCTGCATCAGAGGGTGGAGTCAAAGAAATAGTTTTTTTATTATTATTATTTCCACAAAAAGCCAAGTAGAAACCTTAAGGAATGCAGTCTGGGGGCTAGGTGGAAGTTGAACAAAAGGGAATTATAAGAAAACACTCTTGGTGGTGAAAAGACTAACCTGCTGAAAACAGTTCTGAGGTTAACATAAAAAGGGTGTTCCCAAATAAGGGCCCAATGGCAGAATTGTGGGGAATGGGAGATGTAATTAGGGGTGGAGGCTCACGAGGGAGAGGAGTAATAGGTGCTTCGATAGGCTATAACCTCTATAATACCCAATGGATGAAACAAGGGAAGGAATTTCGAATGGGGAATAGGGAATAAAAAGATGTGCATTTGTCGATACATGTGCTCTCACACATACAGGATGCCCAGCCTTCTTCCTAATTCAACAATGGCTTCATGGAATTCATGATATTGATATAGATAACAGGAACCAGCAAAGACTTCAGGAAAAAGTAGTCAAGCCACTTCATTTCCATTCCCTCATCTGCAAAAACTTGGAACCTTAGGAATTATCCAAGACAATACTTCACTTTATAGAGATGAGGAAAGTGAGCACAGCTCTTCCAGCCCAAGGAGAAGGTGGATCCGGGTTTCAGACCTGGGTAAGCGTACAGCAGTGTTTCTAATAATAATGTTTTAGCCCAGAGAATACCCTATAAAAACCCTTCTCGTGCCCCCCAGCCTCCATTCTACAACCCAATGCCACATTGCCTCCATCGCTATTTTGCCAATAGGGAACCTGGCTGCCCAAAGGAAGATCCTGGCCACGTGGCTGGGCATTAGCCTCTTCTTGCAGCTGTGTTCCCACATGCTGTCACTTAATTGGATTCTCTCTTCCCAGCCCAGCCAGCCCTTTGCCTCAGAGCCAGATAGGACAGCCCTTGCAAAGCAGGGCTCCCAGCCATTCCAGGAGGGACTCAGCTGACTGACTGCCCAGGCCAGGCCCCACTTCTACTATCTACTCCCTCTACCAGTTCAATCTCCTCCTTCACTCTACTAACCACACCCTAAGTCTCAGGTGACCAGAGCTTGGACCTGCAAATCCCCACCCACAGCCTCCAGCCTACTAGCCCCTTAGCCTAAGGAGGAGCCAGAGTGAGACTCAATTCCACAGAGGCCACTACAGAGGCACAGAAGACCCAAATGGGCTTGACTTGGCCACATCCTGGCTGCTCCATAAGAATAGGACAGGAATAGGAGACTGAGTTCTCCTGACTCAGCTGAGGTCAATGACTCACTGACACCCAACCAACCAATCTTTTTCCTTTCCCTAGCACCCTGTGCCTCATAGCATCACACCTGGAGGAGGACTCTTGTACTTCTTCCCCAGGAGAAGAGCTTGCTAACCCTATTTAATCCCCTCTAAGCCTGTCACCCCAGAGGCAAGATTCCCCAAACCTAGCATTTTACACTGCTTTCCATCATTCTCCTAGCTTTTCTTTGTAGCTCTAGAGCCACATGTGGATGCAGATCCCATCTCTAACACTTAAATCCAGCCTCAGACACTTATTAGATCCAATGCTAATGTCAGAAGGCAGGGCAGCCTGGTTATTTCAAGGCATAATAGTGATTGAGATTCTACTCTGTTACAAATATATCTTTATATATACATATACATATATGTGTGTGTGTATATATATACATATATATGCACATGTGTATGTATGTATATATGTATGTGTATATATGCACATACATATACATATATACATGTGTGTACACACAAACACACACACAGAAATGACCATGATTTTCTGAACTGCAAAGCAGGACTCAGACTAAGGCTACTCCCTTTTGTAAAACTTCATAAATAATAATGACTCAAATTCTATATAGCCTACCAAGGTTTAGCAAGCACTTTACTCCCCAAAATCCCATAATGAGGTTCAGAGATGCTCCGGTACTACTTATCCAAGCTCTCACACGTAATAAGTGGCAAAGAATTATTGCTGCAAGCCAGGTCTCCTAGCCTTGCAGTTTGCACTGCTTTTCATTACATACCTATAGATAGCTAGATACTGCCACAATAAACAGAGTGCTGGGCCTGGAATCAGGAAGATTTCAAATCTAGTCATAGACACTTACCAGCTGTGTGACCCCAGGTAAGTCACTTAACCTCTGACTACCTCAATTTCCTCAGTACCTACCTTCCAGGGTTGTTATAAGGATAAAATCAGATCATATTTGCAAAGCACTATATAAATGCCAACTATTTATTAAATACACACTTCATTTTCTCAAAATGTGAATTGCCCTGGAACAGACATACTGTGCAGTACATATATCACTATATATTAGGACAATATGTGTGTGTGTGTGTGTGTGTGTGTGTGTGTGTGTGTGTGTGTGTTACGGCAGCTGGGTGGTGCAGTGGATATAGTGCTAGGCCTGTAGAAAGAAAGACCTCAGTTCAAATCTGGCCCCAGACACTTACTAGCTGTGTGTCCCTGGAAAAGTCACTTCACCCTGTTTGCTTCAGTTTCCTCATTGTAAAATGAGCTAGAGAAGGCAATGAGAAACTACTTCAGTACCTTTGTGAAGGAAAACCCCAAATGGGGTCATGAAGAGTTGGACACAACTGAAAATGACTAAACAACAACAAAACAACACATCACTATGGGGTGGGGAGGGAGGAAAGACTCTTCTTTGAACTGTGATAAAAAGTGTTTAATAACCAAGTGCTGTCCCTTCCCCTCTCAAGGTCTGTTTCCTCATTTGGGAAAGGAAGAGATCAGAGTAAATAACTGTGAAGGTCTGTTCCAGCTCTAACTCCTATTATCAAGAGCCACACCAATGAGGAAACTGAAGCTCAAAGTCACAGTTCACAAGTGGGAGACAAATGGCTGAGGTTTCCAGTCTCAATCCAAGTGACCACTCCTTTCCCCACCCCATTTCCTCAACTGCATGCTCTCCTGCTTAAGACATTTCAACAGCTTTGAACTGAAGGTATAATAAAAAAACAATAATAACTTACGTACTTATATGGCTTTATTATTTTCAAAGCACTTTCTTACAGATGATCTAATTTGAGCCTCACAATGAGCTTGTGAGGTAGGCAGGGCAGATATTATTCTAATTTGACAAATTAGGAAATGGAGGTTCAGAAGTGAAATAACTTGCCCAAGGTTTACCAGCAGAATGAGATAGTTGAAGTCCCTTGGCTTTTTTCCAGGGCATCCTGACATATAGAAAGGGTAGGATGGGAAAAAGACTGGATTTGGAATTGGAGGATCTGAATGAAAATCTTGTCTTTGTGACAATTGTCTGGGCCTCAGATTCTTCCCATAAAATGGACTGGACTTGACCTGGCCTGTCCACTGGTCAACTCTAGTCCTTTTGTCTAAGATCCTTCTTTAGCCATGGGAAAGGTATCCTATATTTGCAGGCATCAGTTTTCCCAGCTATGATGTTGGGGAGAAACCTTCATAGCATGCTGAATTTACAGTAAAAGGACCTGGACTCGAATCCCTGGCTCAGCAACTGAGGTAGGATTTGAACTCAGACCTTCTGCTACTTACTATCTACCTGTATGAACCCTGGGCTAATCATTTCATTTCTCTAGGCCTCAGTTTTCTCTTTTGTAAAAATCAGGAGGCTGGCCTAGTACTAGGTAATCTCTAAAGTTAATTCCAGCTTTAACTTTCTGATTACAATCATTTCTCTTTCCTCCATAAGGATGTATTAATAACAATAATTTTAGTTTTTGCTGTTGTTGTTCAGTTGTTTTTAGTCACGTTCAACTCTTCATGACCATATTTTGGGGCAGAGATATTAGAGTTGTTTCTCATTTCCTTCTTCAACTCATTTGACAGATGAGGAAACTGAGACAAATAGAGTTAAGTGACTTGCCTGGGGTCATATAGCTGGTAGATGTCTGAGGCTGGATTTGAACTTAGGATGAAGAGTCTTCCTGACTCTAGGCCCGATGCTGTATCCCCTGTGCTGCCACTAATAGTTCAAACTATTTAATACTTTAAGGTTTACAAAGCACTTTGCATATGCAAACTCATTTTATCCTGGGAGGTAGGTACTAGTATTATCCTCATTTTATAGTTGAGGAAACTGAGATTTAACGAGGTTAAAAGACTTACCCAAGGTTACCCAGCTAGGAAGTATAAGAAGCAGGCTTTGAACTCAGACCTTCCTCACAATACAAGTCCTACACTTTATCCATTTCAACCTAACTGTTTAAGAGTCTTGAAGACAAATAAAATGGAAATGGGAAAATGTCATGTAAATACCGGCTGAGCCCATAGACACTAACACTCTAGAGAATGAGTCTAGGTTTGCAGGGGTAAAGAGTCCATTTAACTAGGATTTTTTTTTTTAACTTCCATTGAGCTCTTCACAAAGGCTTTTCACAGATGTTATCTTATGTGTGATCTTCACTTCAACTTTTGGAGGGAGATATTATTATCCCCATTTTACACTTGAGGCTCAAAGAGTTTAAATGATTCACTCAAAGTCTGATACATAATACAGGTTAAGCATGAACTAGAACCCAGGTCTTTGAGCCTTAATCTAGTGTTTCTTCTATCTGCGTCAATCTTTCAACCAATCAACAAGCATTTATTAAGTACTTACTATGTGCCAGGAAATCCCAAGTACTAGGGGACCCAAATAGATGCAAAAACAGTCTCTGCCCAGAAGGCGCTTACCTTCTAATGGGAGAGAGGACATGCAAATAATTCAGCACATACATGATACATACAGAGCTGGCAGAAGTTTGTCTCTAAGGGGAAGGCACTGGAAGCTGGGGAAAATGCTTAAGACCTCCTGCGGAAGGTTCTTGGAGCTGAGTCTTGAAACACGCAAGAGATTCTAAAGAGGTGGAAGTGAGGACGAATGTTTAAAAAATGGAAATGCTTGGGTTCATTACCAGTAATGAACATTTTACACTACAAAGGAAAATTTTAAAGTATTTGCCTCAAATCACCACCTCTGTCCTCTGAAGATCCCCAAGGAAAATGGCAGTAGAGGATGTGGAAAGAATACTGAGCTTGAAGCCTTGGTCTTGATTCTAATAGTAGCACATGGTCTTGATTCCAATACCAGCAATGTCACTTTTTAAGTGTAATATTAGGCAAATAACTTCAGTTCTCTAGGCCTTTCCTAACTAGAGAATGGGAATTATACTTCTTACCCTGTAATCTCCTTACAAAGTTGCTGACAGGAAATCATTTTGTAAGAAACATAACATAAGCTATAATTTATTATCTGCAAAATGAGATCATAAACATAATTACTGGATAACATAAAGAACATAAGCTCCCAATGGGCTTTTTGGACTATTTGTTATTTAAAAAAAAATAGTTGATGGATATGAACAGGCAGTTCTCAGATGAAGAAATTAAAACTATCTACAGTCACATGAAAAAATGCTCTAAATCACTATTGATTAGAGAAGTGCAAATCAAAACAACTCTTAGGTACCACATCATACCTATCACATTGGCCAAGATGACAAAACAAGGAAATGATAAATGTTGGAGAAGATGTGGGAAAATTGGAACACTAATGCATCGTTGGTGTAGTTGTGAAATGATCCAACCATTTTGCAGGGCAATTTGGAACTATGACCAGAGGGCTATAAAAATGTGCATACCCTTTGACCCAGCAATAGCGCTTCTAGGGCTATATCCCAAAGAGATCATACAAATGGGAAAAAGACCCACATGTACAAAAATATTTATAGCAGCTCTTTTTGTGGTGGCAAAGAATTGGAAACTGAGGATGCCCATCAACTGGGAAATGGCTGAAGAAGTTCTAATATATGAATGTAATCGAATACTATTGTGCTATAAGAAATGATGAACAGGCTGATTTCAGAAAGATCTGGAAAGATTTGTACGCTGAGTGAAATGCTGAGTGAAATGAGCAGAACCAAAAGAAAGTTGTACACAGTAACAGCCATGTTGTGCGAGGACTAATATTGATAAACTTAACTCTTTCCAGCAATACAAGGATCTAAGACATCTCCAAAGGCCCTGTGATGGAAAATGCTATCCACATCCAAAGAAGGAACAATGGAATTTGAATGCAGATTGAAGTACAGTATGCTATTTTTTTCCTCTTCTGTTGAGTTTTGTTTCCTCTTTCTGTTGGTTCCTCCTACTGGTTCTAATTCTTACTTATAACATCACTAATGTGAAAATACGTTTAACAGGAATGTATATGTATAGCTTATATAAGATTGTGTGCCATCTTCGGGAGGGTGGTATGGAGGAAGGGGGAGAAAAATTTTAAACTCAAAAGCATATTGAAGTGATTGTTGATAAGTCAAAATAAATTGATAAAAAAATGACTTGGGTCTCTGCTCAGAGTCTAGATTCCAGTTGAAGCTGTGTTCCTGTCTGAGAGGCCTCCTAGCACGATGTCTAGGGTGCATTCATGGAATAGAAATCACTGGGCCAGGACTAGCAAATCACTTTGGAGACTGGTTCAGGAAGAACCCAAATCTAGTTCATCTCAGTGGATACTCAAGGCCTGAAATGGATAATATAACAGTAGAAAGAATACAAGGAATGTTAATAACTTGTGAGAGAATCCTATTCTTTTAAACCTATGTTGGGCCATAGCAATGTTGAGTTACAATTCCACTTTTCTAATTCAACTAAAGAGATATCTTTTAGTTATTGTATCTCATGCATTAAGCTTCACAGTCTCTACATATTAAAATAGAGAGAATACAAGGAAGGTCAAGGACTTCTGAGAAAATCCCATCCTGTTAATCATATGTTGCCACAGCAATGTTGAGTTACAATTCCACATTTCTAATTCAAGAAAAGAGATATCTTTTAGTTATTCTGTTTCATGCATTAAGCTTCACAGTCTCTACGTATTACAGTAGAAAGAATACAAGGAATGTTAACAACTTCTGAGGAAATCCCAACCTTTTAATCCTATGTTGGGCCATAGCAATGTTGAGTTAGAATTCTACTTTTCTAATTCAACTAAAGAGATATCTTTTAGTTATTCTATCTCATACATTAAGCTTCACTGTCTCTACACATTACAATATAAAGAATAGAAGGAATGTTAACAACTTCTGAGAAAATCCCATCCTTTTAAACCTCCTTTAGGCCATAGAAATGTTGAGTTACAATGCCACTTTTCTAATTCAATTAAAGTGATATCTTTTAGTTATTCTATCATACATTAAGCTTCACAGTCACTACATATTACCATAGAAAGAGTACAAGAAAATGTTATCAACTTCTGAGAAAATCCCATCCTTTTAATCCTATATTGGGCCATAGCAATGTTGAGTTACAATTCCATTTTTCTAATGCAACTAAAGAGATATCTTTAGTTATTCTATCTCATGCATTAAGTTTCACAGTCTCCACATATTAAAAGAGAGAGAATACAAGGAATGTTTCTAACTTCTGAGAAAATCCCATCCTTTTAAACCTAGGTTGGGCTACAGCAACGTTGAGTTACATTTTCCACTTTTCTAATTGAATAAAGATGACTTTTAGTTATTCTCTCCCATGCATTAAGTGTCACTGTCTCCACATAATACATTAGAAAGAATACAAGGAATGTTAACAACTTCTAAGAAAATCCCATCCTTTTAATCCTATGTTGGGCCATAGCAATGTTGAGTTACAATTCTACTTTTCTAATGCAACGAAGGAGATATCTTTTAGTTCTTTTCTCATGCATTAAACTTTACAGTCTCTACATATCACTATAAAAGAATACAAGAAATGTTACCAACTTCTGAAGAAATCCCATCCTTTTAATCCTATGTTGGGCCAAATCAATGTTGCGTTGCAATTTCACTTTTCTAATTCAACTAAAGAGATATCTTTTAGTTATTCCATCTCGTGCATTAAATTCACATCTCACATATTACAAGAGAAAGAATACAAGGAATATTAACAACTTCTGAGAATTTCCCATCTTTTTAGTCCTCCTTTGGGCCATAGAAATGTTGAGCTACAATTTAACTTACCTAATTTAGCTAAAGAGATATCCTTTATTTATTCTATCTCATGCATTAAGTTTCACTGTCTCTACATACTGCAATAGAAAGAGAAGAAGGAATGTTAAGAACTTGTGACAAAATCCCATCCTGTTAATCCTATGTTGGGCCACAGCAATGTTGAGTTACAATTTCACTTTTCTCCTTCAACTAAAGAGATATCTTTTAGTTATTCTGTCTCATGCATTAAGCTTCACAGTCTCTACATAGTGAAAGAGAGAGAATACAAGGAATGTCAAGAACTTCTGAGAAAATCCCATCCTTTTAATCGTATGTTGGGCCACAGCAATGTTGAGTTACAATTCTACTTTTCCAATTCAATGAAGGAGATATCTTTTAGTTATTTTATCTCATGCATTAAACTTTACAGTCTCTACATATTACTATAAAAAGAATACAAGAAATGTTACCAACTTCTGAAGAAATCCCATCCTTTTAATCCTATGTTGGGCCAAATCAATGTTTAGTTACCATTTCACTTTTCTAATTCAACTAAAGACATATCTTTTAGTTATTCTACCTCATGCATTAAGTTTCATTGTCCTTACATATTACATAGAAAGATGAGAAGGAATGCTAACATCTTCTAACAAAATCCAACCTTTTAATCCTATGTTGGGCCATAGCAATGTCGACTTACAACTGCACTTTTCTTAATCAACTACAGAGATACCTTTTAGGTATTCCATCTCATGCATTATGCGTCAATGTTCTACAATATTAAAGAAAGAATACAAGGAAAGTTAACAACTTCTGAAAAATCACATCCTTTTTATCCTATGCTGTTCCATAATGTTGAGTTACAATTCCATTTTTCTAAATTAAAAAAGAGATATCTTTCACTTATTCAATCTCATGCATTAAGCTTCACAGTCCAATGGAAAGAATACAAGGAATGTTAACAACTTCTGAGAAAATCCCATCCTTTCAAACCTATGTTGGGCCATAACAATATTGAGTTACAATTCCAATTGTGTAATTCAACTAAAGAAATATCTTTTAGTTATTCCATCTCATGCATTAAGCTTCAATGTGTCTACATATTACAAGAAAAATAGAAAGTGAATTGTAACTCAACATTGCTATGGCCCAACCTAGGATTAAAAGGATGGGATTTTCATATTAGTTGTTAACATTCCTTGTATTCCTTCTCTTCTAATATGTATAGACTGTGAAGCTTACCGCATAGGACAGAGCAACTAAAAGGTACCTCTTTTAGTTGAATTAGAAAAGCAGAAAAGAGCATTAGAAAGATGGCATTTTCTCAGATGTAGTTAACATTCCTTGTATTTCTTTCTATTATAATATTTGGAGACTGTGAAACTTAGTGCATGAGATAGAATAACTAAAAGGTATCTCTTTAATTGAGTTAGAAAAGTGGAACTGTAACTTAACATTGCTAGGCCCAACATAGGATTAAAAGGATGGTATTTTTTCAGAAGTTGTTAACATTCCTTGTATTCTTTCTACAGTAATATGTGGAGACTGGGAAGCTTAATGCATGAGATAGAATAAATAAAACATATCCTTTAGTTGAATTAGAAAGGTGCAATTGTAACTCAACATTACTATGGCACAAAAGAGGATTAA
>NW_027556077.1:0-21790 GCF_003287225.1 Phascolarctos cinereus | reverse complement strand
TTACCCCGGCTGCCTCTCCTTGCAGTGTCCCTGGAGGTTGGGCCTTCCCGTTCCTGGACCAGTGTCCCCTCCAAGGGAGCCTGTCGCAGCTACCTGCTGGTTTTGTCTGTGACGCGCCTCCTCTGGGGTTTCGGGGCGGCAGGACGTTTTGCGGGTTTGGCAGGGACGTGCTGCAGCTCTGCCCTCACTCGCCCTTCTCTCCTCTTGCTCCCCTCACAGATCAGGTTTGAGAAGGACCTGAAGCGAGTGTGGAAGAAAGCGGGCTTGAAGCAGGCCCCTGAGGGCTGGCAGCCTCCCAAGATCTATGTGAAGAGCACATGAGCCCCTCCCGACTGTGTCTGCTGCATCGTTTTAATAAATGTTATAGAAACAGCATCCATGCCTCCCCCAGTGCCTTCGTCCTTCCTTCCTGGGGCAGCGAGGGAGGCAGGCTTCCGGGAGGTGGGTGGGCCAGGGACTGTGAGGAGACCCCAGGATTCTGGGTCACGGGGCTCAGTGGTCGGCCCCTGCTATGTACCTGGAGGGTGGGAGGGGCAGCCCTTCCCAGCTGCCCCTCGCTGAGGACTGGCAGGGGTCTTAGGGAGGAGGGCATGGAGTGTTGCAGCAGTGGGTGACAGCCACTCACACTTGTCCTCCTGCCTCCCGTGACAGAGGTAGTGCAAGGATTGGGCGGGGTGGTGAGGTTTGTTCAGTCCTGTCCTGTGAGAACTCCAGGCATGGAAGTGCTCTTTGGAGTGTAGATTGCCTTCCCCCCCAATAAGAAGGCAAGAAATACAGTCCCCATTATGCATGCTCACACATACGCACGCACGTGCACACACAGACACACACACTCTTGCCAAACATATTTCCACAGGGAACTTAAAAGTCTCAGAGCGTTTTCTGGGTCACTAAGAGGGGCCTTTTGAGGTTGTGCCACACCCATACATAAGGATCCCTGAGGCTGCGCAGTGGCTTAGTTTTAAAATCTAATACCTATGTTTTATTGCATTTTTGCTTATTTTGCTAACTATTTCCCATTTCATTTGAATCTGGATCAGCCCCACATGCAGCCCGTGGGTCACATGTTTGACAACTCTGATCTCCAGCCTCATCATGTCATGGTGAGCTAGGACCCTTACTCATACAATCAGAGGATTGGAGAGCTGAAAGGGGTGTCTGCAGCTCTAGGTCCAGTCTGTACCCAAGGGAATCTTCACTGTGACCTGCCTGTCAAATGGGCCTCCTGTCTTCTTGACCTTCAGGAGGACATCCCAAGGCCACCTGCTTGGCTTTTTTGGACACTCGTTCAAAATTAGGAGCTTTTTTTCCTTACATCAAATTTAAATTTCCCTCCTATCTCCTGAGTCTTTTCCAAGCTAAACTTCATTTCCTTCAGCTAAAGCTCCTATGACATCAACACCAGGTCCTTCGTGGTCCTCCAGACACTCGGGCTTGCTGGTGCCCTTAAATTCTCTTCCAATAATTGCAGTGATAACTGCTGCTCTGGTGGTCTTCAGCAGTGGAGTACAGAGCGGCCCTCTAGCCAGGATGCTGGCTCGGCAGCGGAAGGGCTCTGCTGTTCCCCAGGTTTCTTGGCACCCTCGGCCTGTTTGGGAGACTCGGAGGCTGCAGTCGTGGTGATTGACTAGGATGTACTGGTTTGATAGAAGGTGTCACTGCTTGCCTCTAATGTGGATTCCTGGTGGTTTTCTGATGAGCAGGGGGATCACCACCTGACCCTTTCCTTAGTTCCATGTCATAGGGTGATACGGCCACCAGGTGGCGCCATAATGCATAGCGTGCCCAGCCTGAAGTCAGAAAGACTCCTCTCCCTGAGTTCAAATCCGGCCTCAGACTCATTCTAGCTGTGTGGCCCTGGGCAAGTCACTTCACCCTGTTTGCCTCAGTTTCCTCATGGTAAAATGAGCTGGAGAAGGAAAGGGCAAACCGCTCCAGCTTCTCTGCCAAGAGAACCCCAAATGGGGCCACAAGGCGTCAGATACGACTGAACAACAAAAATCAGCACGAGCAGGTGCACAGTTGTCTCCCGCGGGCCGCTCTCGCTCCTCTTCACAGCATTGGTGACAAGTACACAGCTTCGGAAAGAAGGGATTGCCTCCTGTGTACTAAAATAAGGGCCTCGGGCTGTGCCTTCAACCCTGGTCAGTCAAGGAACATTTTATTCAGCACTTCCCAGGCACAGAGTCCTCGATCCCAAGACCTTGGAAGTCTAATGAGTGACCCCTGATGATCCTAGAATTGAAGAGTAAGCCCTTGGAAAGGCTGACATCTGCTCCTCACTGGCAGTATTAGGAGCACTAGAGGTTACAGGAGATGACAGAGAAACTGGACCTCTCTTCTGTGAGGTTCACTGAGGTCTCACCTGTCGAGTTGGTGACTTTTGTTAGGCACAGAGACCCAGCAAACGATGTCCGGGGTTGACGTGCTGAGGAGTAGAAGTGGGGGGAGATGAAGGTTCTGCTGCCCTCTTAAATCAAATGAGCCGTTAGGAGTATACTTTCTGTTTCCTGGCTCTCGAGACCAGTGTGCAATGACCCCCCTGGTCAGCTAGCACGTCAGAGGCAAGACTGGAGGCCAGGTGAGCTGGTGCCTGGGTCCCTGCCGTGTGGTCCCTCAGTCCCTCAGTCTGCCCAATGGGACAGAAAGAACCGGCACGTTGGGCCCCATGCGACAGCTTCAGGGAGCTATCTTGTGAAGTGGTGGATTCTCAGTCACTCCCTGTGTCTGGGATGGCCGCTCTTGGGGCTGGGAATTTGCTGAGAGTGTGAAGGCTGCAGGTTTGGGACCAGGGGACTGAGGAGAGGAAGGCTCTTGACTTCATGGGCTGGTTCCTCATGGATGTCCACAAGGTGGCAGTACACCTGCATCCTTCATCCGTCCGGACCCTACCATGTAGAGCTGACAGAAGGTGGGAATGCCAGTGAAGGCAGAGCCCCGTCCTGTTCTTCCAAGGCCCTCGCACCAGGGTCCAGGGGCCCTGGTCACACTTCCCCAACAGCTCTAGGTGCTGCACAGAATGTCGGAAGTGGGAGAGACATTCACTTAGAGGCATTGTGGGGCACGTGTCTGTGGTCCTAAAGGATTTCATGTGGAAGAGGGGAGGTCCTTGATCTGCTCAGCCGAGGGCAGAACCAGGAGCAAAGGGGCTCTCCAAGAGGGGATGGGCTACCTCTAGACTTCTCTTGTCAGGGACAGAGTAGATTCCCTTTTGGATATGTTTCACCAGGCCTCTGAGCCTGGGAGCTCAACTCCAACTCACTGGAGATCATTTGGCCCTTGGAGAACAGAGTGGGAAGGACGGTGGAGCGCATGCGGCTCCCAGCAAGGGGAGGAGGGTTATCCACATTGTCGCGGGACAAAGCAGGGGACCCAGACCTCGGTCTCCCCAGGCTGAGGTTCTCTTTAGTCCCAGGAAACTTTTGTGTTGGGATCTGCCCTCGGGGCACACTTGCTGCTTCAAGGGCCCTCTGTGGGATCATTCTTCACTGGGGATGACCACTTTCTGGCTCACAGGATCTCTTAAGATTTTCACCAAAAAGTCTATAGAAACGTGGCCCATATGACCTTCCCCTGTTCTTAGCACACACAGTGTAGCCATCTACTTAATGTGACTTGGTGCTGTGCCTTTCTTTTTATTTAAAAAAATTTTTTTTATTAATTTATTTTGATTTATCAATAATCACTTCCATATGCTTTTGAGTTTAAAATTTTTTCCCCCTTCCTCCCCACCCCTCCCCAAGACCACACAATCTGTATAGGCTATACATTTACATTCTATTAAACATATTTTCACATTAGTGAAGTTGTAAGTAAAAATTAAAACCAATAGGAGGAACCATCAGAAAGAGGAAACAAAACTCAACAGAAGAGAAAAAAAAGATAGCGTTCAACTTCCATAGTTCTTTCTTTGGATGTGGACAGCATTTTCCATCCCGAGGCCTCTGGAGATGTCTTAGATCCTTGTAATGCTGAGAAGGGTTCAGTTTATCAATATTAGTCATTGCACAACGTGGCTGTTATTGTGTACAAGTCTCTTGGTTCTGCTCACTTCACTCAGCATCATCACACAAGTCTTTCCAGGTTGTTCATCATTTCTTATAGCACAATAGTATTCCATTACATTCATATACCACAACTTGCTCAGCCATTCCCCAATTGATGGGCATCCTCTCAATTTCCAATTCTTTGCCACCACAAAAAGAGCTGCTATGAATATTTTTGTACATGTGGGTCCTTTTCCCATTTGTATGATCTCTTTGGGATACATCCTAGAAGTGCTATTGCTGGTCAAAGGGTATGCACATTTTTATAGCCCTTTGGGCATAGTTCCAAATTGTTCTCCAAAATGGTTGGATCATTTCACAACTCCACCAACAATGCATTAGTGTTCCAATTTTCCCACATCTTCTCCAACATTTATCATTTTCCTGTTTTGTCATGTTGGCCAATCTGATAGGTGTGATGTGGTACCTCAGAGTTGTTTTGATTTGCATTTCTCTAATCAATAATGATTTAGAGCATTTTTTCATATGACTATAGATGGCTTTAATTTCTTCATCTGAGAACTGTCTGTTCATATCCTTTGACCATTTATCAATTGGAGAATGGCTTGTATTCTTATAAATTTGTCTTAATTCTCTATATATTTTAGAAATGAGGCCTTATCAGAAGACTGGTTGTAAAAATTCTTTCCCAATTTTCTACCTTCCTTCTAATCTTAGTTGCATTGGCTTTGTTTGTGCAAAAACTTTTCAATTTAATGTAATCAAAATTATCCATTTTGCTTTTCATAATGTTCTCTATCTCCTGTTTGGTCATGAATTCTTCTGTTCTCCATATATCTGATAGGTAAACTATTCCTTGTTCTCCCAGTTTACTTATAGTATCAGCCTTTATTCTAATCGTCATGAACCCATTTTGACTTTATTTTGGTATATGGTGTGAGATTTGGGTCTATGCCTAGTTTCTGCCATACTCTTTTCCAGTTTTCCCAGCAGTTTTTTTCAAAGAGTGGGTTCTTATCCCAGAAGCTGGGGTCTTTGGGTTTATCAAATAATAGATTACTATAGTCATTGACTACTGTGTCTTGCATATTTAACCTATTCCACTGACCCACCCTCTATTTCTTAGCCAGTACCAAGCAGTTTTGATGATTGCTGCTTTATAATACAATTTAAGATCTGGAATTGCTAGGCCACCTTCCCCTGCATTTCTTTTCATTAGTTCCTTTGATATTCTGGACCTTTTGTTTTCCAAATGAATCTTGTTATTTTTTTTCTAACTCTATAAAATAATTTTTGGTAGTTTGATTGGTATGGCACTGAATAAGTAAATTAGCTTAGGTAGGAATGTCATTTTTATTATATTAGCTCGGTGCCGTTCCTTTCTAACAGTAATTTCAAAGCTTTATTGCTGTTTGTCGTTCATTCTGGAAGAGGACCATGACGTTAGGGAGGTGATGCCGTGACATACAAGTGAATTGGATTTAAGTGAGGGAGGTCTGTGCAAGGTCACCAGCCTCACTTTCTCCTCCTCTGGAGCCACATGGGTCCAATGGCCAGGTACAGACCAAGATAGAGATATCAGATCTTTAGCTGAGTAAATGAATGCGTGGGTGGATGAATGAATAGGAAGTAGTTAAAGCACTGTTTATGCACTTCAGGCTAGGCATAGTAATATAGGCCAGGCCCTCAAGAAGCTTACATTCTAATGGATCTGTGGTTTTTGGTGCATCTCACTAAAAATGAGGGGCAGCCTATCAGTCAGGAAGACCTGAGTTCAAGTTCCATCTTGGTCACGCCTTGGTTGTGCCACCCTGGGCAATCTTTCAGTGATCCAGGGAGCTCTGTTACCTTTAAGGCACAGAGCAGGCAAAGGTTCATCTACATTGGTAGGGGAGCCTCCTCACTTGGATTTCTCTAACCAGTGAAATCGCAGGACTAAACCAGGAGAAAAAAAAACCCACCACCATCTTTAAAAACAAAAATAACTCTTCTTACCTGTTTTAACTTGAGGTATATATTCATAGGACCCCTTCTCTTTCTCTCCTTTTTTTGGGGGAGGCAATCGGGGGTAAGCGACCAGGATCAGACAACTAGTAAGTGTCAAGTGTCAGAGGCTAGATTTGAACTCGGCTCCTCTTAACTCCAGGGCTGGTACTGCATCCATTGTGCTACCTAGCTGCAAGATGAAGGACCTAAGGGGCAGGGAGGTCAATAGTTAAGTGTCAACAGTAGGATTCAAATCCAGGTCCTCAGATTCCAGAGGCAGTGGTCTTGGAGGCAGCTAGAGGGCGCAGTGGGTAGAACTTGGGGCCTGGAGTTAGGAAGACCTGAATTCAAATTCTGCCTCTGACGCTTATAGCTGTGTAACTCTGGCAAATCATTTAACTTCTGTTTGCCTTAGTTTCCTCAACTGTACAATGGGGATAATAATAGCACCTACCTCCCAGGCTCGTTGTAAGATCAAATAAGATAATATCTGTAAAGTGCTTAGCACGGTGCTTCATGAATGTTAGCTATTATTATCATCATCATTATCTTAAGCCGGCACTGGATTTGGAGTCAGAAGATAGAATGCAGTTCAATAGGCATTTATTAAGCATCTAGTCTGTACAAGCCACTCTGCCAGGTGCCGAGGAAACAATAAAGTGGACAAGGACCTGGCATTCTACTTGGAAGGGGGTGTATGGAAACCGTACATCTAAATACAAAGAAGAATGGACAGGGACAAAGAATAAATAAGGAAGTATGAAGAGAGAGAAAATATTCAGTGGAAGTATCAGGGCAGGCATCTTGGAAGAGGTGGCGTCTGAACCAGGCCTTGAAGAAAGAGAAGGATTTGGAAAGGTTTTTAGGTTCCTATACTTAGAGCTCGGAGGGGTCTTAGACATCCATCAGGTAGAACCTTCTCATTTTACAGATGAGGAATCTGAGACTTGCCCAAGGTCACAGAGCTAGCAAGTATCTGAGTTAGGATTTGAAGCCAGGTCTTCCTAAGTCCAAGTCCAGGGTCCTATCCTAACACGTATACATCCTTTCCCAATTGAGAGGAAGGAATACATGGGGACCAGCCAGTGCAATGGTCTGGTGGTGGGAGATGCAGTAAGTAACTCAGATATGTGATGAACTTCAAGGAAGCCCAGTAGATATACCTCTATGTATCTATTTAGATATAGATATATGTAGATATAATCGGGGGAGGCAGGGAGAGTAACATGTGAGAAGTCTGGAAAAGGAGGAAGGAGAAGAACTTTCAGTGTCAAACCAAGAACTTGATATTTGATCCTGGAAGTGACAGGGAGCCACAGGTGCTTATAGAGTAAGAGCGTGGCGTGGTCAGATCTGTGCTTTCGGAAGATCACTTTGACAGCTGAGTGGAGGACTGACTGGAATGGGGAGAGACCTGATTGAGGAAGGGGGACTCACCTGCAGTCTATTGAAATAGTGTATTCAGGAGGAGGGGAGAGAGAACAATTTGGACAATAACAAGAGTAGAGACAAAGGCATCTGAAGGACTTAGGAACCCTGGTGAATACAGTGATCAACGACCATGACCATCGTGAGCAACTGTGATGAAAGCCGCTCCCCATATCCTGACAAAGAAGCGGTGGGCTCAGAGGGTAGACTGAGAAATGTTCTTTTTAAGTGGCCCTTTGGCGAATTTGTTTTACCTGGTTATACATGTTAGTAACAGAGGTATAACAGGGTTGGATTTTTTCCCCCAGTGAAGGGTGGGTAGGAGAGAATACAAACCTGAAAATAAAATACAATTTAATTAAAAACAGTTTTAAGTGGTGAGGAGACCCTGGACTGGGTGGGGGGCTGTATGAGTAGAAGAGAATGTGTATTGGAGAATGTTATGGAGGTAGAAATAATAAGATTTGTCAGGAATAGAAAAGTTCTGAAGAGGAGAGAAGTGGGGGAGGGGAGAAGATAATAAGTTCTGTTTTGGAAATGTTGAGTTTAAGGTGTCTATGGACCATCCTAGTCAAAATGCCTGAAAGGTAGTTGTGGATGAAGAACCCGCGCTCAGGAGAGAGCCTAGGGCTGGACGTGTAGATCTGGAAACCATCAGCATAGAGGTTATTGAACTCAGCGAGAAGGTCACTGCAAGGGCGTGGAGACAGAAGAGAGGAGGCCCCAGAGCAGAGGCTTGGGAGACGCTCATGGTTAGTAGGATTGACACGGATGAAAATCCATCAGAGGAGACAGAAGGATCGGTCAGACAGGAGGAGAACCAGGAGAGAGAAATGTCAGTGTCACAAAAACCCAGAGAGGGAGAAGGCGACCCACAGAGCCAAAGGCTGCAGAGAAGTCAGGAAGGATGAAGAAGCAAGAAAAAGCCATCTGATTTAGCATGAAGATATATTGTTGGTAACTTTGAAGAGAAATTTCAGTTAAATAGTGAGGTCCGAAGCCAGATGGCACAGGGTTAGAAGAATGAGAAGGGAGGGTGTGGAGATGCAGACAGCTGTTGCAAATTTATGTGAGAAGGGGAGAGGTATAGGACAACAGTGGGATGAAAGGAATTATGGTTTTTTAAGGACAGGAGAGCCTTGTGTATGTTTGGAGGCAGCAGAAAAGAAACCAGGAGATGGGGAGATATTAGATTGGAGAGAGTCGAGGTGACAGGAGGGGATTACACCAAGGGGATATGTAGGGGGCTAGGCCTCATCAAGGAGAAGGGCACCTCTTTGCCAGATACTGGAGTGAAGGAAGAATGAATGAGGGGGGTGATATCAGAGGAAGGGGAGATGAAGAGAAGGGGAGAAAAGGAAATTCTTTTGTCTATTTTTTAAATTTTACTTTTTTTAGTGAAGGAGAAAGAATTGAGGAGTTGGGATATTTGAGGGAACCCCACCATATATGTCAAACTCACTTCGCGTGAGGGTAGAAGTTGGCATGGAGGAGGACTGTGAGCCAGATACCAAACTCACTGAGGAAGAAAGGACATGGTAGGAGCCTGTAGATAATGGCCACCAAGATCTGGACTGGGTGACAAATGTGAAACATGTGGACATCATAGGAAGCGAGGCTTCCCAATGATTGGCAGTGAAGGGAGAGTCTGGGAGTGACAATGAGGAGTGATCTCCGTTCTGACTCTGTCGCCTCCATCATTAAGTCAGGCGTATGAAAGAAGCATATCTAGGGCTGGAAAGGGTGGCAGGATGCAGGGTCATGGGGGGAGCCAGAGCTCAGTGAGTGCCAGGGGATGGAAGGAGCCAGGCCAAAGCCAGGTGAGAAGAAATCTATCAATTATGGCATAAGTATTCTAGAGGGCATTGCGGAAGGGGCTGGAGGTTCTGGATTAGAATGGGGGATCAGGGAGGGACAGTGTTGAGGAGGTGGGAGTGAGGAAGTAGACTGTTGGCCTTAGAGTGGGGTGGTTTAATTCTTCAGCTATCTGGGGCTCGGTATTAATGGAAAGGGCAGCTAGGTGGCTCAGTGGATAGAGTGCTGGGTTCAGAGTCAGGAAGACCTGAGTTTGAATATAGCCTCAGATGCATACTAGCTGTGTGACCCTGGGCAAGTCACTTAACCCTGGTTTGCATCAGTTTCCTCAAGTGTGAAATGAGCTGGAAAAAGAAATGGCAGACCACTCCAGCATCTGCCGAGAAATGGGCTCACAAAGAGTCAGACAGGACTGAAACAACAAAATTAATGGAGTGTAGAAAGTGAAAGGGGCTGGGACGATGTCAAGCACTGGAAAAAGAATCCAAGCCGATCATCAGTGGATAGGGGTGAGGGGAGAGAAGACAGGTGATCAGAGGGCCCAGGGGCTTCCTTCCAGGTCCCAGGGTGGCAGATCTTCAGAAGTCCAGAGCCTGGGAAGCAGGAGAGGAAGAAGGTATGTCTGGAGCCCAGTCAGGAGGCAAAAGATGGCAGTGGGAGGGAGGTCAAGGGCTAGCCTCCAGACAAGCAGACCTTGGCCATTTGGGAGGGGGAGGGCTCTGGAAGAGGCCAGAAAATGGGCTTTGTAGTGGTCTCAAAGAAGGTGTCTCCCAGCTATGGAGTCTGTGATTATGGCTTGAAGCAGACTTTGGGGCCTGGCCTTGCACCCCCCCCAAGGACATTTAGTGTGCTTGCATGGGAGGGACAAGGAGCTAGAACGTATGATCTCTGTCCATCCCTGTAGAGAAGAGGTTGGTCAACCAGCCTTGGGGGAAGAGATTCAGGATGAGCAAACTGAGACATTGGTCAGCCTTGTGGTACTAGAATGGGGAGCCAGTGAACAAATCTGACCTCTCTGAAATGGACCCCAAAATGCCTCCAGCCAGTGTTCTGGTCTGCGTAATTTCTTGAACCAACAGGCATCTTGGAGGTTTTGAGTAAGGGAAGGAGGAGCTACAATAAGGCTCTAGCAAGAGGGTGAAGGTGGAGGGAGGATAAGGACATTGGCCAGGCAGCGTGGTCCTAGAAGCAGACAGCCTGCAGTCCTAGGACCTTCATGGGACCCATGAAAACCCACAGCAATCATGGCCTCTCTCTGCAGTCTTGGGGCAGCCAGGTGGCGCCACAGTGCACAGAGCGCTGGGCCTGGAGGCAGGAGGACTCATCTTCCTGAGTTCAAATCTGCCCTCAGACACTTCTTAGCTGTATGACCCTGGTGGCCTCAGTTTCCTCATCTGTAAAATGAGCTGGAGAAGGAAATGGCAAACCACTCCAGTATCTCTGCCAAGAAAACCCCAAATAGGGGCACGAAGAGTCAGACACAACTGGAAAGCAACTGAACAGCTCTGCTGTCTACATGGGAACCTACAGATGGGAAGACTAGACCCAGCCAGCAGATGGATACAGTCTAACATCATTTCCACCTCGGTGTCGGCTGCTCTGAAAGGGGATTCCCCCCCCCCTTTGCTGCCAGCTGGGCAATGCCAAGGGGATTGGGAGTGGGTAGCTGGGCTGCTGTCGATAATCCACAAAGCAGAGAATGAGGAGCTGGCCTGTGTCCCCAGGGTGCCGTGTGGCCTCAGGCCAGTTCCTCCCTGTGGTCAGGGCCCTACCCCACCAGCCACTAAGGAGCCCCTGCCTGACCAAGCAGAGTCTTATGGGGACTGGCCACTAATTTCATGGTAGCCATGGGGCAGGACGTATTCCCTTTGTAGTTATAGGGTGGGGCGGGCCTGGAGGGGTTATGTGTGGACCTCAGATTTGCTGGAGTGGGGTGGGGAAGAGTGGGAACTCTCAGGTCTCAGGGTGGCCCGAGTGGATGAGAAATGACCTTCCTCTTTGGTGTTTTCCTAAAGCTTAAGAAATGGGTGAGTTTGGTCTGGCTTTGCTCGAAGGAGGCCTTTGTATGGAAGGGGCCCAAGGCTCCTGTTTTCCTTTTTCATACTGGGGCAACTCCCCCTGATATTTCCATGTCCCAACAGTCTGGGCCACAGCAGTAGCTCACTCCCCAGGGGAGATGAAGCAATCGGATGCTCAGTGCATTTCCCCAGACTGGAGATATCGGGCGGTGAGGACAAGCTGACGGTTGCCTCTGCTTGGGACTTGGCTGAAATAGGCCCAAGGAAGTCAGGGCAGACTCAGCCAGATGCAGTGTGTGCCCAGCGAGACAGACACACAGCGGCATGGGTGTACAGACTGAGACACAAACACATAGCTCGACGTTGTCAGGGGGACCCAGACACTTAGGATGTTATGGATGCAAGCACAGGCACAGACAGAAAAACACTGTACCACCTGCACGGAGCCACCTCTGTGACCCCGGGCTCCCCAGCCTCAGGGTTCCTCAGATCTCATCTCCTGCTGCCCTCAGCTGGCGTCCTGATCCCGGACTTGTGTCCTGGAGGCTGAGCGAGGAGACGGAGGCCTATTCTTAGTGCTGGGTCCGCGCAGCTCTCGGGCGCCCCTCCCCACTTCCTCTCCCCATCCAGGTGTGTCACAGGAGCAGGTGGGCCTGGCCAAGGAGTGGAGCTCCTGCTCTCTCCCAAAGTCCCACAGAGCTCCTTGGGTGCAGCAGGACCCTCCAGCGGCGATGTTACTGTATTTTAACGAGCAAGAATACTTTTCCTTCCTTTTCACCCGCTCTCCCCTATAGGAAAAAAAGAAAAACAAAACCCTTGTAACAAATACTCGTGATCAAACGAAACACATTCCAGGCCAAAAAGAGTGAGTCATTCTGCATCTTGAGCCCATCACTTCTTTGTCAAGGGGTACGCAGCATGTTTCACCATCAGTCCCCCAGAAGCGATTTTAGCCACTCCAGATCCCAGCCGTTCCCCACAGCCCCATCTGCCAATGCTCCCCCCTCGCCCAAATGACTAAGTCTCTATTTGGTATTTAGATTTTTTCAGTGGTATTTTTCTCCCTAATAGCTCTACTGTGCTGTTTTTGTCTCTGGATTCTTGGCATTTAGGACAATGTCTGGTACACGGTAGGCTCTTTGTAAATGGGAACTGAATTGAATTTCTCCGCCTCCCCCCATGTACCCCCCCATTACAAGGAGCCTTTCCTTGTCTAGTCCAAAAATGAGTGTGGACAGCCAAAGAGACTTGCTTATATACATATAAGTCTGTGGTGTCTATGTCTCCCTCCCTTAGGAGGCCCTTTGGCCCTCAAGACCCCCTAATCTGAGGGAGAAATACTCTTGGGAAGTCCTTGCTTTGAAGGGAAGGCCACAGCCCTTAAAGGAGCACCCAGTCTGAGAGGGGTACATGACTGTGCCCTATCCTTGGGGAAGCTCCCCTCCTAATCTGAGGAGAGAACTTGGCATTGGCCATCAGGAGCCCCCCATGTGAGGGGAGGGGTGAGTGTTTGCCATCAGGAGCCCCTATTGTGAGGGGAGGGCTTGGCGTTGACCATCAGGAGCCCCCAGTGGGAGGGGAGGGCTTGGCATTGGCCATCAGGAGCCCCCAGTGGGAGGGGAGGGCTTGGAGTTTGCCATCAGGAGCCCCCAGTGTGAGGGGAGGGGTGGGTGTTTGCCATCAGGAGCCCCCAGTGGGAGGGGAGGGCTTGGCGTTGGCCATCAGGAGCCCCCCGTGGGAGGGGAGGGCTTGGTGTTGGCCATCAGGAGCCCCCCGTGTGAGGGGAGGGGTGAGTGTTTGCCATCAGGAGCCCCCAGTGTGAGGGGAGGGCTTGGAGTTTGCCATCAGGAGCCCCCAGTGTGAGGGGAGGGCTTGGAGTTTGCCATCAGGAGCCCCCAGAGGGAGGAGAGGACTTGGCATTGACCATCAGGAGCCCCCCATGTGAGGGGAGGGGTGAGTGTTTGCCATCAGGAGCCCCTATTGTGAGGGGAGGGCTTGGCGTTGACCATCAGGAGCCCCAGTGGGAGGGGAGGGCTTGGCATTGGCCATCAGGAGCCCCCAGTTGGAGGGGAGGGCTTGGAGTTTGCCATCAGGAGCCCCCAGTGTGAGGGGAGGGGTGAGTGTTTGCCATCAGGAGCCCCCAGTGGGAGGGGAGGGCTTGGTGTTGGCCATCAGGAGCCCCCCGTGGGAGGGGAGGGGTGAGTGTTTGCCATCAGGAGCCCCCAGTGTGAGGGGAGGGCTTGGAGTTTGCCATCAGGAGCCCCCAGTGTGAGGGGAGGGCTTGGAGTTTGCCATCAGGAGCCCCCAGAGGGAGGAGAGGACTTGGCATTGACCATCAGGAGCCCCCAACGTGAAAGGAAGTGTTGGTACTTGCTATTCGGGACTCCCCAGTGTGAAGGGGCTACCTTCGGAGCTGGGTTTGCCTATTGAGAAGGATCAGGATGAGAGATGTACGTTCCTTGCTTCTCCCCCCTCAAACCCCCACTTACAGGCCACCCACAGAACCATACTTCCACAGAGCCCCCTCCCAGCCCTGGTGTAGCCCTGAGCCACTAAATTTGTCTAAGATTATAGGTGGCAGCAGTGGTGAGGCAAGAACCAGGGATAGGGGCTGTTTGAAGCTGAGAATGATGGGTTTGGGATTCTTGAAAGCAATTAGGATGTTGAGAAGGGATCGCTCACCCTATTTTTATCTCTAAGGGGCCCCACTGTGGCCACAGTAAACTATCTCCTCCTTTTGTGCCTCTGATCTCTACCCCCTCTCTGCCTGTCTCTTATCTCTGTGTCTCTCTGCCCCTGGTCTCTCCCTCTGCTTTCTCTTTGCCTCTCCCTATTTCTGTCTCTCCATGTTTTTAATCTCTCTCTGTCTCTGACTTCTGTCTCAGTCTTTCCCTGAGATCTTTTTTGTTTTCTGTCTCTATTCTCTCTTTGTCTATCCCTGTTTCTATCTCTCCCTGTCTCTGCTTTTACCATATGTGTATGTGTGTGGCTTTTTTTTTTCCAGATCTCTTTGGGAAGCTCTGTCTGGTAGGGGCTGGAATTATTATTGACAGGGAAAGGTCTGGAAGCAGGAAGGTGGGGGCAGCCTCCTTCAAGAATGGTTCCCAGTGGATTTCGATGGGTTGTTGTTGTTAGGCCGTTTTCAGTTGTGTCTGACTCTCTGTGACCCCATTTGGGGTTTTCTTGGCAGTTACTGGAGTGCTTTGCCATTTCCTTCTCCAGATCATTTCACATATGAGGAAACTGAGGCAAACAGGGTTAAGTGACTTGCCCAGTCACATTGCTAGCAAGTGTCTGAGGCTGAATTTGAACTCAGGCTCAGTAGTCTATCCACTGAACCACATAGCTGCCTGTTCCATCTTCAAAGCCCCCTCTTCTTTCAGGAAGGGTTGGAGGTCAGAGGTCAGGAGGGCCATCCAAGTCCCTGGGCAGAGCCAGAGCCCTGCAGGGGAGCTTTGGGTGTGTGTCATGATTAGACAGGAGCCTGGGAGAGGATTCTTTCCTGAAAGGACAGGGAACAGCCTCCGAGGAAACTCTTGGTGTCTAGGGAGGAGTTAGGCCAGCCCACTTTTATTGTCCTTTGGGGTCTAGGTCTCTGTGAAGGTCACTGACCACTCTGAGCCCTCTGTGAGCCTGAACAGATCCAGACAAAACCTTCGAGCTTCACATGCCTTAATTCTACCATCTGTGAAATGGGCAATGGTGGGAGGGGCTAGTAAAGTTTAAAGTCATGGGCTGGAGGCAGGGCAGAGGCTCCTAAAGGGTCCTCTGGCCCATGTTTTTCCTCTTCCTCTTTCTTCCCAGTCCCGAGATCTAGAGCACATCCAGAAGAGGGTTCATGGAATTCAAACGTCTCAGAACCAAAAGGGACATCAGGGGCCATCTGAGAACAACAACCCAACAAATGGTCCTCCAGCCTTTGTTTGAAGACCTCCCATGACAGGGAGCTCACTACCACCGGAGGCATCCTATTCCACGTTGGGGTAGCTCTCCTTAGAGAAGTTTCATTAGGAAGATTCTTGTGACATCAAGCCTCTACATCTCCCACCCGCTGCTCCTCATTCTTCCTCCTGAGGCTACCAAAGGCTCTCGTCCTTCTTCCATGTGACAGCCATTTGAATATTTGCAGACGGCTCTCCCTTCCTCCATAGGGCTTCTTTTCCCCCAAGCCATTGGACCTGTCCTGTGGCACCTTCTCCAGGTCTCTCCTCGCCCTCTGGACTTGCTCTAGCTGTAAAAACAGTAGCCCCAGAATAGAACTTAACGGGCTGAAGAGGACAAAGCTCAGGCGGACCCTCACATCTATTTCAAAGGAAATAGAATGGACTCACAGTCATTCAGGCGATCCTCCTTTATTCTGGGATGCTCTGTCTTTATTAATATGGCTGCTGGGATGGCATCAGTTTTGGGGGCTCACATGGAGCCTCAGGTCCCTTAGAAGTCCCAGGCAGTTTTTGGAGTTTGAGGAGGACCTCAGCCATCCACCAGGAAATCAAGCCCTGCCCAACGGGAGCACCTTACCTGTCCTTCTACTGAACCTTCCCCCCCCCCCGCCCCTTCCTCTTGCTCTGGGAATGATAATCAAATCAATGCCACCATTTTATATAGAAAGGGCATGACAAGAGATTGGCTCCACCCAAATCCCTGGGACTCCCCAGACCTAAAGTTCCTTCCCTAGTCAAGGCTAGCCTAAATGAGTGTTGTGGGAGTGCTGTGAAGAGGGTGACTGACAACCAGGGAAGGCTTTGTGCAGAACATGGAATTGAGTCTTGGAGGAAGCTAGAGAAGTGGGGGTGAACACAGAGAGAGCCCTCCAGGCATGGGGACAGTCCCCAGTGAAAAGACACTGAGATTGTTCATGGAGTGTCACATGCAGGGGCCAACAAAGGATGCCAGTGCCATTGGATTGTGTCATGCACAGAGGGGTGTGTGTGTGTGTGTGTGTGTGTGTGTGTGTGTGTGTGTGTGTGTGTGTGAGATGGGAGCTATGAAGGGCTTCAAATGCCAAACAGAGGCTATCATAATCAATCCTGGAGATAATAGGGAGCCCCAGCAGTTTCTTGAGTAGGGGGGGGTGACATGGTTGGACTAGTGCTTTAGGAAAATCACTTTGGTAGCTGAATGGAAGATGGATTGGGATGGGGAGAGACCTGAGGCAGGCAGACCCACCAGCCGGCTAGTGCAATAATCCAGGTTTGAGAAGATGAGAAGCTTACATGGCTTTAAAACTACTGTATGTACATTTAAATAAATGAAGTCACTGCTTCCTGTGTGATCATGGGGAAGCCATTAACCTCTCTGGTCATCAAGTTCCTCATCCATGGAGGGTTGGACTGTACCGCCTCTAAGGTCCCCTGCAGATCTAACATTCTATTATCTCAGGACAATTCCACCTAACAACTTTTCATCGTTTCCTCTATGTCTCCACAAGGCAAGTGCTTACGTGAAGGTCAGAAGAAGCAGAATAAGGACACTCTCAAGGTCTCTCTGAAGAGCTTTATGAGACATGGAGACACTGGCACAAGACCACCCAGTGTGGCGAGCCCAGATTAAAGAAGGCACTGTGCTCTATGAGTGAAGTAGAATTGTAGCAGCTCAAAGGAAACATAAGATGCCCAGCTTTAGAGCCATCTCCACTTCAAATGTCCATGTGGACTATTTGTGCCCAAGCTGGGGTAGAGCCTCCCAAGCTCGTACTGGTCTGATCAGCCGTAGTTGGACACACGGCACCTTAACCCCCAACACGGTGATGTCATCTTGATCCTCTTCAAACACGAAGAACAGCAACCAACCTACCAATTATATCTCCATCAAATTTTAGCCCTTCATTTCTCCCATTCCCTTTTCTTCTTATGTAATTGAACTTGGTGTTTATGCTTGGGTTTTGCTCTTTTCCATTCTGCCCTGTTTCAGAGATTTCTCTGTAGACCTCATACTTACCAGTCTTAATTGCATTATGGCATCCCATTCCATTCATGGACCATGATTTATCTGTCCCCTTCCTGTTGAAAATGGAGATGATTCCAAAATCTTTGAATCAATGGCTTAAAAAAAAAATCCATCCATACATTTTGTTTCAGCACAATGGACACTTCCCAAATCCATACCTCACGGAATCCCTAAATGGGATAGTCCCAGATTCCTTAGTTGTACCTAGGAAGGAAGACCTCCTATAACGGAACCCATTAAGTGCCATGCCAAATTGGCTGGAGTTTTGACTCCTCCCCATGTTGACTTTATTTACGTTGGAAAAAAAAATTATACAAATTTAAAAAATTTAAACCCAAGAGCTGGTTGTTAAACATTTAGTCTACCTCCCTCCTTTTATGGATAAGGAAACTGAGGCCCAGAGAGATTCACCCATCTTTTAGAGTCCACAACCTGTCTTGTTCACACAAGTCTTCCCATGTTCCTCTGAATTCCTCACTTTTCACCATTCCTTATGGGCAGAACTGCTTAATTATATTTATACATAATCATTTGTTTAATCATTCCTCCAATGACTGGGCATGAATTATCTTTCCAGATTTTTGTTGGATAGCTTAGCTTTCACTTTATGATGCTTTCTGGGAACATTCCCAACAATGAAATTATTGGATCAAAGGACATGATTATTTTCAGAACTTTTACTGAGTACTGCTGGCATGGTGATAAGGGTAGGGCCTGGGCCTGTGACTTCTGGTGTAGGGATTCTCAGATGGGGAAGCTCTCTCTGTCAGACCAGGTGGCACCTTCTCTGCCACTGATGGTCTTAAAGTATGGCCTGGAGCTTTGAGATGTTCAGTGACTTGCCCACGGTTGTACAGCCAGTAAATAGAACAGAGGGAGCATTTGAACTCAGGTCTTCCTGGCTCTAAGACCAGCATTCTGTCCTACCCTAAATGTGCATTGATATCACTGTCAGATTGTTCTTCATAAAGTTTCCATAAACACAAATTTGCAATTCCACCAACAATGAATGTGTCCACCAGAGGCCTCCTTCCAAGGAATGGACTCATTGATGTGGACTTTGATTCCAGTCTTTCAACTAGTCCCAAATCCACCTGTTCTAACACTCCTACAGAGACACACTCATTCACAAACACACATTCACTGATACATACTCACAGAGAAATATGCTGATTTATTTAAATGGATGTTTATTTGTGGGAGTGCCTCTGTGTGTGTGTGAGTGTGGTATCTCTCCATGTCTACAAAACTAGTATGACAGACTTTGCTAAATGTCTGCTGGATGAGAAAAAAATGTTTCTGAGAACTCTGTGATGGGGCTTAGCTCCTGGATCCTGGAAGGTCTTCAGGGAGGCCCCCTGAAGTCCCTCTTGTTAAAGATAAGATGCCTGGCCCCTCTCCTATATATATAATTATAATATATATATATGTATTATCATGATACAGTTCAATCACACTCTATATATATGTATATGTTACATATGTTATGTATAATATGTTATACATGCATGTGTTATGTGTGTGTGTGTGTGTGTGTGTGTGTGTGTGTGTGTGTGTGTGTGTGTATATATATATATATATATATATATATATAGGAGAGGGCCAGGCATCTTATCTTTAACAAGAGGGACTTCAGGGGGCCTCCCTGAAGACCTTCCAGGATCCAGGAGCTAAGCCCCATCACAGAGTTCTCAGAAACATTTTTTTTCTCATCCAGCAGACATTTAGCAAAGTCTGTCATACTAGTTTTGTAGACATGGAGAGATACCACATTCACACACACACAGAGGCACTCCCACAAATAAACATCCATTTAAATAAATCAGCATATTTCTCTGTGAGTATGTATCAGTGAATGTGTGTTTGTGAATGAGTGTGTCTCTGTAGGAGTGTTAGAACAGGTGGATTTGGGACTAGTTGAAAGACTGGAATCAAAGTCCACATCAATGAGTCCATTCCTTGGAAGGAGGCCTCTGGTGGACACATTCATTGTTGGTGGAATTGCAAATTTGTGTTTATGGAAACTTTATGAAGAACAATCTGACAGTGATATCAATGCACATTTAGGGTAGGACAGAATGCTGGTCTTAGAGCAGGAAGACCTGAGTTCAAATGCTCCCTCTGTTCTATTTACTGGCTGTACAACCGTGGGCAAGTCACTGAACATCTCAAAGCTCCAGGCCATACTTTAAGACCATCAGTGGCAGAGAAGGTGCCACCTGGTCTGACAGAGAGAGCTTCCCATCTGAGAATCCTACACCAGAAGTCACAGGCCCAGGCCCTACCCTTATCACCATGCCAGCAGTACTCAGTAAAAGTTCTGAAAATAATCATGTCCTTTGATCCAATAATTTCATTGTTGGGAATGTTCCCAGAAGCATCATAAAGTGAAAGCTAAGCTATCCAACAAAATCTGGAAAGATAATTCATGCCCAGTCATTGGAGGAATGATTAAACAAATGATTATGTATAAATATAATTAAGCAGTTTGCCCATAAGGAATGGTGAAAAGTGAGGAATTCAGAGGAACATGGGAAGACTTGTGTGAACAAGACAGGTTGTGGACTCTAAAAGATGGGTGAATCTCTCTGGGCCTCAGTTTCCTTATCCATAAAAGGAGGGAGGTAGACTAAATGTTTAACAACCAGCTCTTGGGTTTAAATTTTTTAAATTTGTATAATTTTTTTTTCCAACGTAAATAAAGTCAACATGGGGAGGAGTCAAAACTCCAGCCAATTTGGCATGGCACTTAATGGGTTCCGTTATAGGAGGTCTTCCTTCCTAGGTACAACTAAGGAATCTGGGACTATCCCATTTAGGGATTCCGTGAGGTATGGATTTGGGAAGTGTCCATTGTGCTGAAAACAAAATGTATGGATGGATTTTTTTTTTAAGCCATTGATTCAAAGATTTTGGAATCATCTCCATTTTCAACAGGAAGGGGACAGATAAATCATGGTCCATGAATGGAATGGGATGCCATAATGCAATTAAGACTGGTAAGTATGAGGTCTACAGAGAAATCTCTGAAACAGGGCAGAATGGAAAAGAGCAAAACCCAAGCATAAACACCAAGTTCAATTACATAAGAAGAAAAGGGAATGGGAGAAATGAAGGGCTAAAATTTGATGGAGATATAATTGGTAGGTTGGTTGCTGTTCTTCGTGTTTGAAGAGGATCAAGATGACATCACCGTGTTGGGGGTTAAGGTGCCGTGTGTCCAACTACGGCTGATCAGACCAGTACGAGCTTGGGAGGCTCTACCCAGCTTGGGCACAAATAGTCCACATGGACATTTGAAGTGGAGATGGCTCTAAAGCTGGGCATCTTATGTTTCCTTTGAGCTGCTACAATTCTACTTCACTCATAGAGCACAGTGCCTTCTTTAATCTGGGCTCGCCACACTGGGTGGTCTTGTGCCAGTGTCTCCCATGTCTCATAAAGCTCTTCAGAGAGACCTTGAGAGTGTCCTTATTCTGCTTCTTCTGACCTTCACGTAAGCACTTGCCTTGTGGAGACATAGAGGAAACGATGAAAAGTTGTTAGGTGGAATTGTCCTGAGATAATAGAATGTTAGATCTGCAGGGGACCTTAGAGGCGGTACAGTCCAACCCTCCATGGATGAGGAACTTGATGACCAGAGAGGTTAATGGCTTCCCATGATCACACAGGAAGCAGTGACTTCATTTATTTAAATGTACATACAGTAGTTTTAAAGCCATGTAAGCTTCTCATCTTCTCAAACCTGGATTATTGCACTAGCCGGCTGGTGGTCTGCCTGCCTCAGGTCTCTCCCATCCCAATCCATCTTCCATTCAGCTACCAAAGTGATTTTCCTAAAGCACTAGTCCAACCATGTCACCCCCCTACTCAAGAAACTGCTGGGGCTCCCTATTATCTCCAGGATTGATTATGATAGCCTCTGTTTGGCATTTGAAGCCCTTCATAGCTCCCATCTCACACACACACACACACACACAACACACACACACACACACACACAACACACCCCTCTGTGCATGACACAATCCAATGGCACTGGCATCCTTTGTTGGCCCCTGCATGTGACACTCCATGAACAATCTCAGTGTCTTTTCACTGGGGACTGTCCCCATGCCTGGAGGGCTCTCTCTGTGTTCACCCCACTTTCTAGCTTCCTCCAAGACTCAATTCCATGTTCTGCACAAAGCCTTCCCTGGTTGTCAGTCACCTCTTCACAGCACTCCCACAAACTCATTTAGGCTAGCCTTGACTAGGGAAGGAACTTTAGGTCTGGGGAGTCCCAGGGATTTGGGTGGAGCCAATCTCTTGTCATGCCCTTTCTATATAAAATGGTGGCATTGATTTGATTATCATTCCCAGAGCAAGAGGAAGGGGCGGGGGGGGAAGGTTCAGTAGAAGGACAGGTAAGGTGCTCCCGTTGGGCAGGGCTTGATTTCCTGGTGGATGGCTGAGGTCCTCCTCAAACTCCAAAAACTGCCTGGGACTTCTAAGGGACCTGAGGCTCCATGTGAGCCCCCAAAACTGATGCCATCCCAGCAGCCATATTAATAAAGACAGAGCATCCCAGAATAAAGGAGGATCGCC
>NW_027556076.1:0-21792 GCF_003287225.1 Phascolarctos cinereus | reverse complement strand
AAAAAAAAAAAGGAAAAGGAAACCAGTCACCCAATACACAGGAGATAAGGGTTGGTGTGTACTTGGAGTCGGAAAGAACATGGGTTTGAAATTCCTTCTCTGACACTTAATAGATTTGTGACCATGGTAAGTCTTCTGAGAACCTCAGTTTCCTCACTTGTAAAATAGGAATGATAATATCTCCAGGGAATCTATGAGAATCAACTGACTTAATCTGAGTGAAGTGCAGGCTTGGAGTGCCCAATCCCCACTTACATTGGCAGGTCAAGCTGCCAGAGGGCGCCTGCTACGCTTCTCAGGGTTCAGACGTAGGCCAGAGGAGAGGCAGGTTATGAGTCAGAGCTCATGAATCCTCAACAATGGGCTTTCCCCCATGATGAACATTTAGTTCATTTTAGATCACTTAGTATCATTTAGTTCACCTGACTTAATTACCTTTCAGATAATGTTATTTATTACAGTGACAGAGTCAAAAAAAAAATCTCCAACCCAAATTTTATAGTGTAGATCCCCACTTCTCCTTTAAGCTGAAGGGTAAAAACAGGAGCTTCATAAGAATCTATCTAAAATGAGAGCCAGAAACTCGGGATCTGAGGTTTCCTTGGAAAGTGACCAATCTCCATGGCAACTGGTGATCAGGATCAGCTGATGCTGCCTTCATAGACACTGAATACTTCCTCAGCAGAGACTCACAGTATAAATGGAGGGGCTCCTGCTAGAGCCCAAATTGAAATCTTTTCCAGCTCTAGAGACTTTGCCAGTACTATCCTTCTCTTGCATGAAAAGAATAAATTCAGCAAAGGCAGAATCCAGAATTGTCACAGGAGCACAGTGATCCTTAATGGACTCCTTTAGCACCCCTCCCCCACCTGCCTCCACATTCCCAGGAGAGATGCACAAATTGACCTCTGAATTCCTTCCTGAGGCCAACATTGGAAAACCCTCCTACTGCAGAGGCTTTGCCAGCATTCCTTCTCCCCTCCCTTCTTCAATAAGCAGCAGACATGGATCATGTCCACTTATTTTAGAAAAAAGGGGATGGAGGAAAGTGGTACTGAAAATGTGCTGCCTTCATCCTGGGGTTAGCCCTAGGTTAGTAACCTCCAAACTCTGCCCAGGTTAGCACCCACACTTTTCCTAACCCTGCAAAATTTGATAGATGATGATTAAACCCAAACACAGAAGAAAAGGAGAACCAAGGGAGGAACTGGACAGGGAACCAGGCCTGCTTTCTCCAAATCTCAAACTATCAACCTTTCTCCTACTACAGGCCTGTACAACCTTCAGCTTGCCAAAGGATTTTGGGCATCCTCTACATTTTTCTTGGGCTACCTGAAAATCTTTGGTGTTCCTGCTGGCTGTAAACAGCCTGTGGGCCACAGGTTGTGCAGGCCTGCCCTACTACATCACTGTGAATAAGTGGAGTTTACAGGTCAGTGATAGAGAATAAGAATATTATAAAAGTAATCTATTTTAAAAGGCTTAGAAAAGATGATCAAGAAAATGACCAAGCAAATTCCTGGATGACTCATGACAAATCATGCTGCCTACTTCTAGATATAGAGTGGTGATGAATTCAGAATGCAGACTGAGGCATATTTTTTCTGGACATGGCCAATACAGGAACTTACTTTGCTTACTATACATGTTTCTAAGGGTTTTACTTTTCTTTATTTCTCAGTGATTGGGGAGAGGTATGTGGAATAACTGGGGAAGGGCAGAAAAGAGGTAGAAAACCTGAAAACCAAAATTGAATTCAAAAAGCAATGTTATCCTTGTTCACAATTGGTGATGTTTTTTGATTCTGTCAAGAAATATCCTTCTTTAAAAAGGTAATTAATTTAAGTGGGTACGATAATCAGTAGAACTCCACCTTGAAGTTCCTCACAGTCTGACATTCTGTGATCTATAGATCGATTGACATTCAGTGTTCCAAAACTCTTCCAACTCTGACATCCCATTTCATCAGTTCTCTTCCAGCTCTAGGATTTTTGACTTCTACAGTCCCTGAATTCATCCAATATTTTGGTTAGCTGGCAGCAGCATATTGGGACAGGATGCCCAGAAGAATCACCTACCCTCAAGCTCTACCCTCTACACAAAGTCCAGAGGAAAAGAGACCTACCCCAATTTCTAATGTTACTATACTCCAGCTGACCTTACTGGGACTCTGTGTGCACCCTCCACATCCAGCTGTGAACCTTATTCCTTAGGCCCCAGCCAGAAATATTTCTCTTTCAATAAAAAAAAAAACGTAGCTTTAGAGGGAGTCTCAAATAAAATCATAGCTTTTCCATAAACTCTATTTGAATTCTTTGAAGTTAAAAACAAAAGTTATAGAAATGTTCATTTTCTAAGGACAGAATGGGAAAAAAAAACTGACTTCTCTAAAAGAAAGTATCTGATAGTAAACAAACAGCTTAGTGCAGTAATTGCAAAAACTTGATCACATTAGAAACATATTGAAAATTAGATAGAACCAGAGAGAGAAGTCTCAATGAGACAGCAAAGATTTATTAGAACAAAAGGAAAATACAAATACATCATAACAGAGAGGTGACTTAAGACTCATAGTAGTACTATAAAATCTTAAATACAAAAACCCTTGATATCATATTTCAAGAAATCACAAAGGAAAACTGGCCACACCTAGGTGGACCAGAATTGGAAATGAAAATAGAAAAAAAATATATACTTTTTTGCTTCTAAAAGAAACCTCATACTGTAAACTCTAGAAATTTTCTTAATCAAAATCTGGAACCTCCAATTAACAGAACTACATAAACAAAAAAGAAGAAAGAAAGAAAGCGTACATATACCAGTTAGCCAGTCAGTATCACTGAATATTTGGTAGCTATCACTGTAAACGAGAGGAGAGACTAGAATATGCTATTTCAGAAGGTAGAAACTAAAGTGAAACAACCCATTATAGCTGAATTAACATAGCGGAGTATAGTATTACTGATGGAGAAATTGGACTTTACCGAATGGAATAGAACCAGGATTTATTAAGTGACTGCTCTGTGCCAGCCATTGTGCTAAGCACATTTTAAATATTATGGCACTGAATCCTCCCAACAACACTGTGAGTTAGGTGCTATTATAGAAGAGAATAAGAGACTTCCAATTATTCATAATGAATATTCTACATCTGAGTAGATAACTTTGAATGCAACATTGGAGTTAAGAGAAATATGGAGAAACATAGGCTTTGAGCATATGCAAGGGATTATGTGATGAAGTGCTCATATTCTTATAGGGGAGAAAAACACATGCCTTCCCAGAACTCTACTATGTTCAATGATACAGGAGGGAATAAAAAGAACTTGATGTCAGTTTTGTTATATTCTGATTATATTAAGAGACAAAAGGTGAAGGAAAGGGAAAGGAACAGGTTAGGGAAGGAAAAGGTATGAAGAAGTTGGAACTTACTAATTCACATAATCAGGGGGACTGAGAAGACTAAACAAATATGAAGTAAGTAGACTATCATTTTTTTTACTTCTGAAATAAATAGGGTTTAAATACATATGGGCATGGACAAAACATGCACACAAACTCAACTTGGTGTAGGCATGCATGAAACTAAAGCTACTCTCCTCTCTGTCTGAGGACCTTAATGCCCCAAATCCAGCATTAGCCATCACATCTTAGATGGCCTTTCACATTTTGGGCTTCAACACCTTTTTCTTGCTAGTGACTAGAGTATGTGCAAGGGACACCATGGAGACCACGGGCCAGGAGACCATGAAACACATCTCCAAGAATACTGTTCATCTCCTGCCAGTTGGAAGAGTAATCCTATTGGGAAGATCCAAACAAATAATTATTTAGGAGAAAATACCCCTAAAGTCACCTGCAATGACAACACAATTTAAATACAAAGCACTTCAGGCCTGGTGGAGTCTGAATGTCTCAAAGCAACCATGAAGAGATGTTTATTTTCAGATGAATAACATTGATTCTAGCATTGCTGTCCAGTTCTGTATTATTGCTAGAGTAGAAAGGAGCCTCCTGATAGAGTTATATTCATATGAACAGGAGAGACCAGCTAAGGTGGGAGAGTAGCAGAAAGAAGTACAGGCAAGCTTGCCCCCATAACTGAACCACATAGACACGAAAAATGCACCAGCCTGAGTACTGAGTGTGAAATACAAGAACAAATTCAGAGTGAGTCATTTTTCAGCTCAGGTCAGACAGAAAGGTCTGGGGAAAATGGAGAAAGGCTCTACCCATTATGAAACTATGTGGAAAGTTCTGAACATCCTGAAGGCTCAGTGGGAACCTGTGGATAATTTGCACCAGAGTGAGAAGAGATAATTCTCAGGCCATTCCCGTGTTCAGGTGGAAGCATCATGGTCCCACTGCAGACTCTGCTGCTCGTTACTCAGGGCTAGGTCACAGAGCCAGTGAGAGACTGAGGCAGGGATCTGTGCTTAGGAGTGGCAGTCCAAGGTGAGGAGTATTCATGAGACATAGACTTTGCTCTCATCAAGGAGCATGTAGAGAAGTGACCCCAGGAGCAGATGAGGTTCAGAAATCCAGTGCCCAACCCTTGTTGCAGCTGCTACATAATAACCAAAGCAAGAAAGCCAGCTCAAAGGGGAGCTTCAAGTTCTGTCACTTTGCAACTGTAGGTCTTTCCAGCTCTTTGATAGTGGATTGAGTCCAGTAGGAGTTGAATTAAATTGAAACCTGAAACCAAGATCAGTACATTTCAAAGCTCAGACCAACAGTGCAATACTCAGAATCACCAAGATCAGACAGACATTTGAGAAAAAGGAAAGTTTGCAGGTGCTCTCCTTGATATGCTGGAATATCATCATATTATCAGCACATTTTGAAAATTTTTGTCTTCCCTTTCTCTGTCTTTATGCCTCGTCTTACTACTGTTGCAGGCATTTCCAGAACTCTGTCAAATGACAGGGAAAAGAGTGGACATCCTTTCTTTACAAGTGAATTTCATGAAAAAAGTTGTTGTGTATTCCCATAACATATGAGGCAGAGTTGTGCAGAATCATCGGCCTCACTGCTTCTTCCAGAGTTGTCACAGTCCAGTGGTGATACAGAGTTCAGAAGACTGGTAATAGCTTGAGATGTAGTGGATGACCTTGGCATCTTCCATGTCTAACCAAGCTCTAAGCACTCCACAGCACCTGCTTCAGCTGCCTTCATGGATGATGGAAAAAAATTGTTCTCATCTGCCCATTCCAAAAGGGGAATTCATCATATGCTGAGGACAGACACCCGCCCCCAACTCACCTATAGGTTTGAAATGTTAAGATATATGTAGTGAATTAAAATTAAAATTATTTTTAAAATCTTAAAAGAACCAAAAGTCCAGAATGTCAGATTAGGGTAGGTCCTAGAGCATAGAATGTCAAGGCTGTTAGAGAGCTTGGAATGCAGAATGCCTAGTCTGGGAGATGACAAAGAGAACAGAGTGTTAAACCTGGCAGGCCATTTGGAAGAAGGGATATCAGTGATAAGAGAGCCCTTACAGCTTAGAAGGTCAGAAGGAAGAGAGGCTGGAACAATACAGCATGTTGCCGATTGAAGGGCCCTCAGAATAGAAAAGCTAGCTAGCATTTATGGAGTGCTTTAAGCATGGAAAGTCCTTGGCCAATAGTACCTCCTGCTATCCTCATCACGAACCAGTAAGGTGCAGTGCTTTACTATCATCATTTGGGAGAAGAAGAAAGGGAGGAAGACTGAAGAGCCTCCCCCAATGTAACAAAGCTGGGAAGTTTCCAAGTCATGTTTGAACTGAGCTCTTTCTGACTCCAGGCCCAGGCCTCTGAGCCCTCTGCCAGCTTGCTGACTTTCTTGAGGCATGGGCCTTAGACAGCAAAACTCTTGAAGACTCAGTATCCTCTGCAAAATAGAGATAATAATACCACCCAGGGAGGGTGGGAGAATCAAGTGAGATCCTGCATGTGTAGCCCAGGCTTGGAAGTGCTCTCCCAATCCATATTCACCCTGACAACTCAGGTCCTCAATGGTCTTTTCTGGCATCTCCATTCAGGATTTTAGGGGTAGCCCTGAGCGTCCGTGAGGGAGGGGTTGGTCACGGCTCATGATCCCCTTACACCAGGCCTGCACAACCTACAGCCTGTAGGCCGCTTGTTGCCCAACGGAGGATTTCAGGCAGCCCGGGGAAAATGTAGAGTATATAAAAGAAGGTAAAGATATAATAAAAAGTGCTTTGTCTGTGCCCTGCTTAACCCGCCTTCCACTAGTCACCATTGTGCCCATCATGAAACTTGGCAGGTGCATTGCTACTGCACACTCTTTCCTGTTTGTCATGTGCCATAAGACATCCAACCATCATCATCTGTCTCTAGTCTGAGAGGAGCAAGAGTCGGATCTTTTTTCTGTGTTTTCAGTCAATACTGGCATTGAAGAGGGACAAAGTGAGGGCAGTCACATACCAACGCAACTGATGCCAGCTATGCAATGACCGGTACCACCACGAGGACTCCTTCCCCTCCCTCGCTGCGTGGTCACCCTCCAAGTGACATGAGTGTCTGGCACTCTCTCCAAGGTCAGACACTCACTTCAGTATTGCTTTGTATGTGAGCAGTCGCTGTGGAGATTTTTTGGTTCCAACATTGAAGTTTTTCAGGTGACTTTGTAAAATGGGTGATAAAAAGAAAGTGAAGGTCAAATCAGAACATAGAGTGCTTAATCTGGAGTGGACAAACAGATACTTGTTTACTTACATGAGAGACAAAATGTGCCTTGTTTGCCAAGAAGTAATAGCCCTTCCAAAGGAAAATCTTTGTCAGCTTTTTGAATCAAAACATCCTGACTTAAGCAATTGGACACCATGAAAAACAAATTAAAGCATCCAAATTTTTGAAAAATCTCAGTGGGGAACAATGATTTTTCAAGGAAGTAAACTCAGAAAACGAGGTGGCTACCAAGGTTAATTTTGAGATTTGCTGGGGAGTCTTTTACTGAAGGTGACTTCAGAAAGAAGTGTTTGCTGACTGCAATTTCTGGATTATGTCTCAATAAAAAAGAAAAAAAGTGTTTTTGAGAATACGTTTGTCCTATATGACCGCGCAGTGAAGAGTAGCTGATGGTAAACTGATGGCCGACAAGAAGTGTAATACTATATATAAATAATAAGAAAAACTGAAAATGTATTAAAACTTGTACTGCTTAGCAAAATAATTTTTTTAACATTAATGTGATTTCATGATAAATAAAATCTTAAGTAATAAGTGTAATTAATTGATATTCATTAAAATTTCCTTTTTAAAAAATGGTTTCTATGCAAAATAGTTTATTCATTAATAATACCTTTACTTAGAAAGTGAGCTGCTAAAAGAAATTTAGCCTGTTTTAATTTTGGCCCTACCTACTGCCAAGTTGTGCAAGTCTGCCTTACTCTGTGCTTCCTCCATGACTAGCAACTGAAAGAATTAACTCACTTGATTTAATTTTAAAAGTCATTATGTGCTGCTACAATTGTATGAAAACCTTGCTCTTCCTGACCAACCAGCATACCTCCCCATCCAGGCGCAAGTCTGTGACACACTCTCCCCCCTGTTAACTATTAAGGCTCCCCTTAGAGGCCCAGTTGTTCACTAAAAATAACACTGGTTGTACTAGTGTCTCAAGACCTGTGTTGAAATCCTACTTTTTATGCTTTGTACGTATGTGACCTCGGGCCAGTCACTTTCCCTAAGTCTCAGTTTGCTCAGTGGCAGAATGATTGAGTTGGATTTGAAGGCCTGTAAGGTCCTGTGAAGTTCTAATGCCAGGATCCTTTGCCCAGCCTAGCCAAGTGCAGCTTGAAGGATGCCCACCAAGGCAGATATCTTGGGCACATTAACTCCTAAAGCAACTATGAAATGTTAATGGGATTATATAGTGTAAACCAGCTTGGCCCCTGCAACCAGTTTGAAGCCTCCCCCCCCATAACCAGAGAAAGGCCTAAAACCTGAAACCAATCAGGAGAAAGACCTTTTTGTCCCACTCTGCGCTTAACCTACCACAACACTTTGCACGCTCTCTGCGGGAACCCAAATTTCCCTTTTCTGTCTCAGTAACTATGAGGCCAGATGAAGCTGACAAGGAGCATTCTTCTGATAAGGATAAATGACCAGGTGCCTTGAACCAGACACTATCTTGAATAATGACATTTCTCCTATCTTATTTTTATGGACACTCTTATGACTTCATGTTTTATGACCATGTTTATGGCTGACACATATGGAGATTATAATTTTGTCTGCCACAGGCATCCTGAGCCAGCAAGGCAGGGAGAAGGAAACACTTTCTTGCTCTAAGGATATGAAATCTCCTTCAACTGGCCTTTCTTTGAGCTCATTCTCATAAACACATACATGTCTCCAGCTTTGAGAGAATTAAACATGTGCATGCAGCCTAATTTTATTGGTCTTCCTTAGAACAAACAAACTCTGTAAGATTGACAATAGTTACGGATGGGACCCACAAGGTATCTTGGCATTGTAACAATATCATTTTTTCTTAAGAGAGAAAAAGATCTCCTTCTTCTTTGTACAGATGTGGGGGACTATAAGTACAGAATATTATGTATGTATTCAGATGTGGTCACAGTGGGTCAGTTTGGATTACCATTTTTCTCTATTCCAAATGACAGTCTATTAGGGAGCAGAAAATAAGTGGTATAGAAGAAAAAGAAAAGGAAAAGGAAATCAGGCTCATGTACTGGAAATTGGGGTTGGTGTGTACTTAGAGTCAGAAGGAATATGAGTTCCACCCCTTCTCTGACACTTAATAGATTTGTGACCAATGTAAATCCCCTAACCTCAGTTTCCTCATGTATATGATAGGAATGATACGTCTCTAGGATCTGTGAGAATCAACAGACATAATCCATGTGCAGTATAGATTTGAACTCCCAATCCCCACTCATACTCATGTAAAGCCCCAGAAGGACCTGCTACATCTCTCTTCAGGGTTTATAGGGATGGGAACCTGCAGCTTGAAGCCACATGTGGCCTCTAGGTCTTCAAGTGTGGCCTTTTGATGACTCCAAACTTCACTGTTGTTCTGTGAACAAACTTTCCCCTACTGTATCACTGTGAATGAGCAGAGTTTACAGGTCAGTGGTACAGAGATTTGGACATTTTCTGTGTCTGTCAAATCACCTATTATAAGAAGCTACCTATTCTGACCACATCTATAAGTCTTATGGACACTTTCACAGTTTCCTGTGTCAGCACATCCATGCAGTGTCAAAGTATTGAGTTTCTCAGGAATTAAACTTCATCACTTGACTTTTCTCCCAACCAGGCTAGAGAATGAACACAGCAGCCAGAGAATAATGGGCTTCTCAGTGCTGGAGGAGTCCATGGGCTCTGCCTTATTCAGTCTTCTGGGGATGGGCTGCATGAGGCACCCCCACTTGCCATGGTAGCTTCTGCTCCAAACTGATGGAATACTTGTTCTAATGACTTCTCAGAGATGAAATCAAACGTAAATACTCTAAGCATTTAAGTAATGCACTGATTTTGTGATTAAGGATTGTTTCTTCATTATAGTTATACCCCCAGGCTAGGAAGATACCTGGGCCATGCTAGGTGCTTAATAAATCCTTGTTGACTCATTGACTTGGCTTGGATAGGAATGCATTCCTCTGTTGTTGGCACTGCTTATTCTGTGGATGAACAGCCTTCTAATCATGAGAAGGCAGGGTGGCTCCACTCAGCAGAAGCCACCAATGTCCCTTGTGCACACCTGTCTTAATCTTGTACTGAAAAGAATGACTACAAAATAGCTTGGTCTATAGCCCAAAATATGAAAGAAAGAGGTAAAAGACTAACATGTAGAAAAATAATTCTACTTTTTTTTATATATTCAATGAATTGGAATCGAGCGGGAGTGGGTGAACACATAAGGTATATGATGTATTGAAATACTATTATTCTTTAAGAATTGATAAAGTGAATTGTTACATAAAAATTGAGATACATATGATTTTGGGGGTGAGACAATGGTTAAGTGACTTGCCTAGGGTCACACAGCTAGTGTCAAGTATCTGAGGGATTTAAACTCAGGTCCTCCTGACTCCAGCTGGTGCTCTATCCACTATTCCACCTAGCTGTGACCTAGAAGACATACGATTTTTTCATACTACAATGAGTAGAACCAAGAGAATAATTTATATAAAAATGATATTATAAAAATGGTCAACTTTGAAAGACTTAGCAAATATGTTCAAGAAGATGACCAACCGCATTTCCTGGAGGACTCATGATGAATCATGCTATCCACATCCAGAGAGGTGGCAGTGAGAAATCAGAATGCAGATTGAAGCATATTTTTTTGGACATGTAATATAGGAACTTGTTTTGCTTAGTATACATGTTTCCAAGGTTTGTTTTTCTTTATTTCTCAGGGAATGGGAAGAGTTATGCTGCATCAGAGGAAGGGCAGAGGAGAGGCAGAAAATACATTTGATAACAAAATTGAATTCCAAAAGGCAAAGAGATCCTTGTTCACAACTGGTTATTACTTTTTAATTCTAACAAGAAGTGTTTATCCTAATAACTGTAATTCATTTAATGGATAGATAATCAGGAGTTCTACCCTTTTCCATGAGGTTCTCCTAGTTGACATTCTAAAATGTAAGGATCATTTGACGCTCACTGTTCCACATTCCTTTGAACTCGACATTCCAGTCCTCAGGTCTCTTCCAGCTGCAGCATTTTTGATTTCTAGAGGCCTTCAATTCAGATAAAACTTGGGGCCTAGAAGCAGCATATTGGGACAGGATACCAAGGAGAATCACCTACTCCAAGCTCTCTTTACACGAAGTCAGAGGACAAGAGAACCTTCCCAGTTTCTAAAGTCACTATACTGCACATGTTACTGGGACTTTTTGTTCACCTTCAGGACCTGAATGTGAATCTTTTCCCACAGTCCTCAAACAAAAATGTTTCTCTCTCAAGCAAGATTAAGAAGCCTTAGAGGGAAGCTCAAATAAAACCACAGCTTTTCCACAAACTCTATTTTAATTCTTTGAGGTTATGAAACAAGGGTTATAAAAATGAGCATATGAATGATCATTTCTAGAGGACAGAATGGGAAAGAAACTGACTTCTACAGAAGAAAGAATTGGATAGAGAATAAACAGCTTAGATGCCAAAGGTTTCTCACAGAAGAAACTAATTTCAAACTAGATAGGATCAGACAGAGATCGGTATCTCCACGAGACACCTAAACCATAGAACAAATCAAGTGAAAGAAATAGATCCTAAAATATAAGCTATCTCTTGTGACAAACGACCTGGAAGATATGTCAGAAAGAAGTAATTTAAGGCTCATTGTAATCCTAGAAAACCTTAAATACAAAAGGCCTTGATACCATATTTCAAGAAATCACAGATGAAAACTGGCCATACTATATGAACATAACTGTGAAATTAAATTAGAATGTCAGCTCCTCACAGAAATCCCATATTGTAAATTCAAAAAAAAAATTCTTAACCAAAATGCAGAGCATCCAATTCAAAAAAGAACTACAAAAAGGAAAAAAGAAAAGAAAGTAAGAGGACATATACCAATTTGCCATAGTCAGTATCAGCAAATATCTTATAGCTGCCACTTTACAGGAGAAGAGAGATTGGAAGATAGTATTTCAGAAGGTAGAAGCAAAAGCAGAGCAATCCATCATAACTTAACTAGCATAGCAAAGTATATTATTTCAGGGGGAAACATAACATTAATGCATGGAATGCAATAACGATTTATTAAGTGCCTGCTCTGGGCCAGGCACTGTGCTATGTGGTTGTGGTTTGTTCTTCATTCTTGAAGAGGACCATGATATCAAAAGGGTGATGTCATGACTTGCAAGTGAATTGGTTTTAGCCAGCCGAGGGCTGTTCAAAGTCAAGGGACTCACTTTCTTCCTCAGATCCACCTGGATCCAGGATGACTGGAGATGGCCCAGCAGGCATTGTGCGAGCACATTGCGAATATGATCTCACTTAATCATCCCAACCACCCTGTGAAATAGTTGCTAATACAATAGAGGATAGAAGACTTCCAATTATCATGATGAATATTCCACTTTTGAGTAGAAACGTTGAATCTGAAGCATTGGAGTCAAGAGAACCATGGAGAAATATATACTTTGGAGCATATGGAAAGGATTATGTGATGAAGTATTCATATTCTAATAAGAGAGAAAAAACACATGTCCCCTCAGAACTCTCTGTCTTCAAAGGTCCAAGAGGGAATAAATAATATGGAGAACTTCAGGTCAGTTTTATTGTATTTTGATTATATTAAGAAACCCAAAAAATTAAGGAAAGGACAGAAATAACCTAGGAAGAAAATCATGTAATCAGGGGGAGTGAGAAGACCATACAAATACGAAATAAGTAGACTACCATAATTTATTAAAATCTGAAATAAGTAGGGATTAAATATATATATGCATGTACAAAAAGATGCACACAAACTGAATTTAGTGTTGGCATACATGAAACTCAGGCCCCCCTCCTGTTGTCTCAGGCCCCTGCTGCCACTAATCCAAACTTTGTTCTTACCTCCTAGGAGGAGTTTCATGTATTAGCCTTCAGTCACTTTTCCTTGCTAATGATTATACTATGTGTAAACAATGGGCCATGAGGCTATCAAGCACATCTAAGTAAGGGAAAGTTGTGTTCATCTATTGCCAAGTGGGAAAGTAACTGTATTAGAAAGATCTGAAGAATTACTTAGGAGGAAAAAGCCTTTAAAGTCACCTGAAATTGTCAACAGAATTTAAATACAAAACACTTTAGACCTGTTGGTGTCTCCATGTCTCAAAGCCAGCCCAGAGGTTATGTTTTTTTTTTCCCAGATGATTAACATTTGTTCCAGCATCAATATCTCAATTCTGCTATTGCTGAAGTAGAAAGGAGCCTCCTGATAGAATTATAGCAATATGAACAGGAGAGACTAGTTAAAATGGTAGAGTAGCAGAAAGAAGTACAGGCAAGCTCACTCCCATGACTGAATCACAAAGACAGAAAATGCATCAGCCTGAGTACTGAGTGTGAAATACAAGAACAAATTCACAGTGAGTTATTTTCCAGCTCAGATCACGAGAGGTCAGATGTAACTGAGAGATCTGGGGCCAATGGAGAAAGGCTGTAACTGTGATTAAACCATGCGGAACTTTCTGAGGGCTCAGTGGGAGCCTGTGCATACCTGTCCACCAGAGTGAGAAGTGATACTTCTCAGACATATAAAGAGGGCCTGCCCTCATTCAGGCTGCAGTACCATGGTCCCACTGTAGACTATGCTGCTTGCTACTCAGGGCTAGGTCACAGACCTAGTGAGAGACTGAGGCAGAGACCTGTGCTTAGGAGTGGCAGTCTAAGGTGAGAAGTCTTCATGGGACCCAGACTTTGTCTTCATCAAGGAGCACATGGAGAAACAAAAAGTAGTTGTGAGGCTCTGACCCCAGAGGCAGATCAGGTTCAGAGATCCAGTGCCCAAACCTTCCCGGAGGCTGCTATTGAATAATGAAAGCAAGAGAGCAAGACCAAAGGTGAGCCCAAAGTGTTCTCACTTTGCAGCTGTAGATCTTTCCAGCTGTCTGATAGTGAGTTGAGTCCAGGAATTCAATTAGATTGAAATCTGAAATCAAATAAATAAATATCAGAACTCAGACCAGCAGTGCATGACTCAGAATCACCCAGAACAGACAGACATTTCAGAAAAAGGAAAGTTTGCAGATGCTGTCCCTGATATCTTGGAAAAACACACACTCAATACCCCAAGAAAGCAACAGCAGGACACAAGCATGCCCCAGACATTCTCTCCACAAATCCAGAGAACCAAGCACTACTAAAAAGTCAAAATCCAGAAGAAAGGCCTGAAGAATGAGCAAACAATAAAGAATCTTAAATAAAGATCTATTAGAATGTCTGGGATGCTCAAGCAACAAACTCACAATAAGTGAATGACTTCCAAACCTCCATATACAAAAATGCAGAAGAAAACGCACTTTGGGCAGAAATTCAGCTAGACTTTCTGTTGTTGTTTAGTGACTTAGAGCTGTGTTTGACTCTTTGTGACCCCTTTGGGGGTTTTCTTGGCAAAGATACGGGAGTGGCTTGACATTTCTTTCTCCAGCTCATTTTACAGATGAGGAAACTGAGGTAAAGAGGGTGAAATGACTTGCCCAGTGTTCCATGGCTAGTAACCTATATACTGCACCACCTACTTTCCCTCCCTAAAAATTAGGATGATCTAAATAAGATGATATTGGTTCTATGAGACAATGAAATATATTAAAACAAAAGCAAAAAAATAAAAAATAGATGAAAATATAAGGAGTCTTCTAGCAAAAACAGCTGACTTGGAAAATAGATTGAGGAGAGGAATATAAGAAGAAATGGACTATCTAGAAGCTGTGACCAAAATTAGGGTTAGATATTATATTTCAAGAAATCTTGTATTTCATCAGATATCTTAGATTCAGGATGCAAAATAGAAATACAATCTACCAATCACCTTCTGAAAGAAACCTCCAAACCAAAATCCTAGGAACATCCAGAGCTTTTTAGTCAAATAAAAAAATAATAACACAGAAAGAAAGAATTGAAATACCAGGGAGTCAATCAACATTACATACAATTTAGCAGCCAGTATTATAAGAGTGGAGCATATGGAGTATCATATCACAGAAGGCAAAAAAATATAGGCTTAAAACCAAGAATAACTTGCCCAGCAAAACTGTGTGTGAATATGCAAAATATAAAATTGATTGTTGATTATTGATGAGTAGTTCAGAGTCTTATTATTCATAGCAATAACCATTGTAACCAATTTCTAAAATCTGAGATTTAATATTATTTTGTATAGGCCTGGATGGTATGATACTTGAGAGGAAACTATGTATGTAACTTTGAGTAGTACAGTGCTTGATAGGAGAGTATGCATGTCACTTTGAGTGAACCTGCTACTTGAAGGTGATAAAGATGAATGAAGAATGATTTAATCTGGTCATGGGATGTTTTTCCTAGCATTGTGTTTCTGTAGTACAGGGTAGTGAGAGGTTGGGGACTTTCCAAGGATATTAACTGTCGAATCCATATTGTTTTATTCCCTTAAGTTAGTATCATGTAGCATGTTACATGGAGGCAGAGCTTTAACTCTGACTGCATCAAGCAATTTTTGGAGGACATTTAAACCCTGACTCAGGATGTCTGTGTTACTCAGTTTTATGGTTTCTATATGTTTAACCAGAGCATGAGAAAGGAAATGTAAATAAGATAGGCAAATGCCAGATCCAGGATATCTGTGTTTCCTTTACCACCATCAAGGTAGTGTCTAGGTTAAAGGTGCCTTAGTGGTCATAAACATAAGAATGCTCTTGGTCAGCTTTAACTGTTGATACAGAAAGGGGCATTCTTAGCTCACTCAGGAAGAAAAGATTAATTTAGGTTTTTGGCCCTTATTGGGGCTCAATTGATCTTAAATGATTATCATAACTAACTCTGTATCCCTGTTACCATGAGCTCTGGAAGATCACTTTTGCAAGTAAGCATATTTATGGACCAATCACAGTCTTAGTTTTCTTGGCACCATATAATAAACTTGCATGACAAAACTGTATAAATGGGTGCTCTAATTGCATAGGTGGTTCTTTGATCACTGAGGAATCATTGCCCTTTATTATTGGTAATTACCAGGCTTACTAGTAAATAGATTACACTCTGACTTTTGTGCCTCAGTTTCTCTTAGTTGTAGATTAATGTGACAAGGAGGAAAACTGATTATTAATGAAATGGAGGATTTCCAAGAATTCCTGATGCAAGGAACAGAACTGTATAGAAATTTGGAAATACAAGGACTGAAGTACAGAGGAGAGAATAAAGGCAAATATGAATGAGAAATTATAAGGATCTAAAAAAGAATTAACATTTTCCATTCAGATGCATATAATGCTACATACTGTAAGTGTACATACATATGTACATACATAATTCTACCATGTTAAAAGGTCATTAAGCAAATCCAACAAGTCAGCATCTAGGAATGGTTTTTTAAAATATTTTTTGTAAATGTTGACTGACATCTTATGGTTTTTACATCATCATCATCATTATCCCCAGTATTTACCACCTTCTCCACCCAGATAGCTGTCTGCTGTAACAAATAGCATTTCCTTAAGAGAAAAAAAATGATGAAGGAAAAAATCAGCACAGCTAATGAATACATTGGAAAAATCTAAATATTTGTTCAACATGTAACAGTTGTAGATTTCAATCCTTCATAAATGGATGTGTTAGGGGTGTCCTCTTACATGTCTTAATTGGAGTTGTGCTTCATATTTATACTTCTATAACATTTACTTTTAATTTTTGTGTGATTGTTCTTTCTTTTTACATTGCTGTAGTCATTGCTTGTTTTGTTTTCTTGGCTCTGCTTACTTCACTCTGCACCAATTCACATAGGCTTTCCATGCTTCCTTCTGTTCATCACACACATAATTGCTTACAGCACAGTTATATTCCATTATACTTATGTACCTTAATTTAAGTATTCCCCAATCAATGGGCATCTACTTTGTTTCCAATCCTTTACTATCACAAAAAGAAAAATATTTTAAGGTACATAGGAATTTCTTCTGAACAATGCCTTTCTTGGAGTATATGCCCTGTAATGGAGCCTCTGGTTCAAGTGGCATGGATATTTTAATCACTTAATTGCATTGTTCCAAATCACTTTCCAAAATGGTTATGCTATCTCTTTGCTCCACCAACAAGGCATTAGTGTATTTATTATTCCACAAACCCAGCAACATTTGCTGTTGTTATTTTTCTTGTTATGTTTGCTAATTTGCAGAGTATGAGGTAAATCATCAGGGTTTTTTGGTGTCCAATTCTCTTATTATTAGTGATTTAGAGCATTCCTTCATATGGTTGTGAAAACTCTCAAAACCATATTTTGAGTACTTTTTGCTCATATTTTGTAACCACTTATCCTTTGTGGAATAACTACTAATCACATTTATATACACATATACATAGAAATGTGTGTATGTACATATTTATTTTACATATCTACATATTGGTTATATGTCTTGGATTTCAAATCCTTAGAACAGAAATTTGACATAAAGATTTGCCCCCCATACAATCACTTCTCTTTTCATCCAAGGTGCATTAATTTAATATGTACAGAAGTTTTCAGTTTCGTGTAATGAGTTTTTCATTTCATTTTTTATAATTGCCTCTATTTTTGGTTTTGTTAAAATTCATCCTTTACCCAGAGCTGTAATAGATGTATGCCCTGTTTTTCTTCTAAGCTTTTTATGCTATGATCATTCATATAAAGATCATGTTTGCATTTTGAATTTATTGGTTATCTCAGCAGTTCATTCCTAATTAATTTATGTTTTCCAGTTTATCAAACACTTGTTAGTAAAGTCCACTGTTTCTACTCTCTCTAGTATTTTTTTTTACTTTTACATGTTCTCTTCTGTGTATCTTTCTGCTATACTTACACAAAATTGAAAAAAGGGCATTGCAGCATCCTGTCACCATTGTTATTGTTTAGGTCTTCTTGTAGCTAAATTAACATTTCCTTATGAATTTGGATACGAAGATATTTAGAACTCACAAACTTATTCCAGATATTGGTTTGTTGTATATATGGATTTCCTTTCCACCACTACTACAAGCTCCACCACACCAGCACTCATCCTTGCCCCACGACCATCACCCAGAACTGTGACCCAGATCCAAGCATGGGCAAAGCAAGAGAATCTTTCACCAGCAGAGAGATCCCTGCAATTCCTCTCTAATCAGCCCCTTGATTTCACCTCAGTCTGTGGGCTGGAAGCTCTGGAAGCCACCACCACCCTGGGACCACGCTCAGGGACTAGGGCTGGAACTCTGCTTTTCTGTCACCGCAGACACAGACTTTTCACACTAACTTTATAACGTCTATCTTTGGCATTCATTGGTTGAGAAATTTGGAAACTGCCACAGCTGCCCACGATTCAGTCATCTGAGAACTGCTCCAGGTTTTCTGCGGCCTGCCTTGCCTGAGCACCCACACAGAACGGTGCTCCTCTCTCTACCCAGTGTGATATATCTTTCAGATCAACCATCCAGGCTGTCTTGGGCTGGAGATTTGTTTCACTCTGTCTTTTTGTGGGTTTTACTTCTTTAGAATTTGTTTAGAGCCATTTTTTTAATAGGTATTTGGAAGGATTTGAGGAAGAGCTCAAGCAAGTCACTGCTTTTTCTCCTGTTGTTTGCTAATTTGCAGAGTATGAGGTAAATCTTCAAAGTTTTTTTGGTGTGCAATTCTCTTATTATTACTGATTTAGAGCACTCTTTCATGAGGTTGTGAAATCTCTCAAATTCTTCCTTTGTGAATTGTTTGCTCATATTTTTGACCACTTAACCATTGTGAAATAGCTACTAATCATACACACACACACACACAATAGGCACATTTGTGTGTATTATACATATCTACATATTGGTTATATGTCTTGGATTCCAAATCCTTAGAAAAGAAGTTTGATATAAAGATTTTCGCCATTCAATCACATCTTTTCTTATCTAAGGTGCATTAATTTTATCAGTGCAGAAGCTTTTCAGTTTTATTTGATAAAAATTTTCTGTTTCATTTTTTTTATAATTGCCTGTTTCTTGTTTGGTTGAGAATTCATCTCCTACCCATAGCTATGATAGGTATATGTCCTGTTTCTCTTCTAATCTTTTTATAATATGATCATTAATTTAAAAATCATCTTTCCATTTTAAATGTATTGGTTTTCCCAACACTTTATTTCTAGGTAATTGATTTTTTCTGGTTTATCAAACACTAGTTCACAGAGTTCACTTTTTCTACTTTTTCAGTAATTTTTTTCACTTTCACATTTTCTCTTTTGTGTATCTTTCTGCTAAATTTACACAAAACTGAGAGAGGGACATTGCAGTCTCTGGTCACCCTTATGCTATTGTTCATTTCTTTTTGTAGCTCAATTAATGTTTCCTTGTGAATTTGGATGCAAAGATATTTCAAATTTATAAGCTTATTTCAGATATTAGTTTGTTGTCTATGATTGCTTTTCAACAAAATGCAATCTTATTGTTTATCCCTCTTAGTTTTTGAAAGTTTGCATTTGTTTTGTCAGGGAGATTACAACTTCTGTTGTGTGGGTTTTTTTTTTAATTCACTTGTGGCCTAGAATTTTTCCCACCCCCTGTTTTGTTTTGAGTATATGTTTTTCCCCCTGCTTTCTCTGTCACTCTTTTTCATTTTAGTGAATTGTTTAATTCATCAATATTTTAAGTTATGATTTTTAGGTTTACATTCTCCTCCATATGTTTCTAGTATTGCATTTTTTCTCATTCTTTTTATTTAATAGTATTTTTTTTCCAATTACATGTGAAGATAATTTTCAAGATTCATTTTCTGTAAGATTTTGAGTTCCACATTTTGCTCTGTCCCTGTTCTCCAAGATGGCAAGAAATCTGATATAGGTTATACATGTGCAGTCATATAAAACATATTTCTACATTAGTCATTTTGCAAAAGCAGAAAAAGAACAAAAGTAAAAAAAAACATGAGAAAAAAGTGAAATTAGCATACTTTGATATGCATTCAAACTCTAGCATTGCTTTCTCTATAAGTGGATAGCGTTTTCCATTAAGAGTCTTTTGGAATTGTCTTGAATCATTGTATTACTGAGAAGAGCTAAGTCAGTCATAGTTGACCATCTCACAATGTTACTGTTATTGTGTACAGTGTTCTCCTGGTTGTGCTGACTTCACTCAGCATCAGTTCGTGTAAATCTTGCCAGGTTTGTTTTTTCTTTTTCTGAAATCTACCTGTTTATCATTTTTTATAGCACAATAGTATTCCATTATATTCATATGACATAAGTTGTTCAGCCACTCCACAACTGTTGGGCATCCCATCAACTTACAATTCTTTGCCACCACAAAAAAAGCTTCTGTAAGTATTTTTCTACATGGATGTCTTTTTTACCTTTTTTATGATCTCTTTGGGGCATACATGTAGTAGAGAGATAGCTGGATGAAAGGGTATGCATAGTTTGATTGCCCTTTGGGCATAGTTCTAAATTGCTCTCCAGAATATGGGATCAGTTCACAACCCCACCAAATGTGCATTAGTCTCCTAATTGTCCTATATTTCTCCAACATTTATCAATTTTGTTATCTGTCATATTAGCCAACATGGCAGGTCTTAGTTGGTATATCAGAGTTGTTTTAATTTGCATTTCTCTAATCAATAATGATTCAGAGCATTGTGTGTGTGTGTGTGTTTGTGTGTGTGTGTGTGTGTGACTATAGATAGCTTTGATTTCTTCATCTGAAAACTGTCTGGTCATATCCTTTGACCATTTATCAATTGGTGAATGACTTGTATTCTTATAAAGTTGACTGAGCTATCTACATATTTGAGAAAGGAGGCCTTTATCAGAGAAACTTGCTGTCAAAACTGTTTCCCAGTTTTCTACTTTCTTTGTAATCACGTTGGCATTGGTTTTGCTTGTGCACAACCTTTTTAGTTTAACATAATCAAAATTATCCATTTTACAGTTTGTAATGCTCTCTGTCTCTTGTTTGGACATAAATTCTTCCCTTCTCCATCAATCTGACAGGTAAACTATTCCTTGCTCTCCTAATGTGCATGTGGTATCACCCTTCATGTCCAAATCAGCTACCCATTTTGACCTTATCTTGGTATATGGTGTGAGATGTTGATCTATATTTAGTTTCTACCATGTTATTTTCCAGTTTTTCCAGCAATTTTTATCAAATTCTGAGTTCTTATTTCAGAAGCTGGAGTCTTTGGGTTTATCAAACAGTAGATTATTATAGTCATTTACTACTATGTCTTTGTAGAGGGCCGATCTTAAGAGTCTGATATGGGTTTAAGATCCAAGGAAGAGTTTGACCTCTGCCCAGGCTTTTACCCAAAAGGGCTCAATGATTAAGAGGTACGGCTCTCCAATCTCTCCCTGTTAGGAGGTTCCTAAGACATTCCTTCTCACTCTTTGAACCTTAGATTTACACATTCACTCCTCTACGCAGGTGGCGCCAAGGCGCCTGGGAAAACCTTGGAAAATACAACCCAATCTAGGAACCCTGATAACAAGGAAATGTATGTTGTCACATCCTCAGCAGATGTTTTGGGGAGTATCTCACAGGGAGGACTCTTTGAAGTTAGGCTAGATTTTCTCTATATATCCTGTACCCTCAGATGAATAAACTGAGTCAGTTCTGCTGCTCCACCTGGCCCATGTCTCAAGTTTATTTCACGCTCTTCCGGTCGGTGCACTATTTGATTGCTGGTGACATGTCTTGTGTGTATAACCTATTCTACTGATCTACCTCTCTGTTTCTTAGCCAGTGACAAATTGTTTTGATGATTGCCACTTTATATAGTTTTAGATCTAGGCCATGTGTAGGCCACCTTCCTTTGCATTTTTATATTAATTCTTCTGGTATTCTTGACCTTTTGTCCTTCAGATGAATTTTGTTATAATTATTTTTTCTAGCTCTGTAAAACAAATTTTTGGTAGTTTGATTGGTATGGCACTGAATAAGAAAATGAATTTTACTTTACCTTTTTCTTATATTAGCTCAGCCTAAGCATGGGCCACATGGAGGAACAAAAGGTCTAGAATAAGAAGGGATTTAATGCAAAAGCTGAGAAGTTGCAGATCTCAAAGTATTCAGTAAAATTGTAATCATCAAAGGAATTTGGTACTTGGTAAGAAATAGAGACAATCAATGGAGCAGA
>NW_027556075.1:0-21793 GCF_003287225.1 Phascolarctos cinereus | reverse complement strand
TGAGGGTTGACTCAAGGTCAGTGTCAGAGGCCAGACCAAGGCAGCTAGAACAGGATCACTGTGTCCAAAGAAGCCAAAAGAAAGCCAGGAACTAGCAAGTAAATGTCCCATGATTTGCCAGGCTGGGCCTGTTCCCTGGAAGAGTCTTTTTTTATTTTTTTCAGCAGCCTCCTCTTCTAGCTTCTTAAAGGGCCAATGCTGCCAGATGGCAGGATGCGCAAGCACATTTCCCAAACTGCACAAAGACCAGCTGTGGAGATGGCAATGATAAACCCTTTTTGCTAGAAAGAACTTTTCATGGGGAAATCAGCTGAGAAACTCCTCAAATGGCAGTGATATGAGATCACTGCAAGTCCATGGATGGGAAGAAATGACCCTGCAGATAAATTGCAAGCTGTCATTTCCAAATGTTCAATTCATCCTCCTTTACTGCAGCCACATGATTAAAAAATGAGCTTGACCTCAGACCAAAACACTCAGAACCTTGTTTACCAGATTACCATGAGAAGGATAAATAACCTCTAGTGTCAAAAACATCTGATTTCTTTTTTCCTTTTTCTTTTTAGAGACATTCAAGATAACATCAATATCCGAACAATTGAAAGAAATTCTTTTGCAGGACTAAGTTCTGAAAGTGTGATCCTGTAAGTTTTTTTTTTAAAATCAAATATATCAAATGTATTTTAATACCATAGTTTCTCCTCAATAATAAATGCATCTTTCTGACTTGTAACTTTGGCATGCAGCCACTGAAATTATTTCCTTGCTCTATGTGTCTCCCTCATTTCCCATCTTTACATATCAGAATCACAACATGGAGTCATGTTAATAATTTATAATTCTGTGGCATAATTCAAGTATTTAAAATTGCTCTTTGAATGATGGTCTCCTGTGATGCAACATCTGTTGCAAAAACAGAATAACTCATGCATCCATAAAGCCAGCCATTGCAGGGAAAGATGTTCATGGTCTGGATAGGAAAACTGGGTGAAAGGCTGGTCTGGAAAGATATGGCAATATGTTCTCACAATAACACAGGCCAGCTACTGTTGGACCTTCTTCCTGAGAACAAAAGTGACTTCTTTCCATGGAACAATCACGTTTTGAATGAGCTGGCTCTGTTCTCTGATTATTTTTTTTTGTTTAGTTTTAAAATTCATTGTCTTTCCTATGGTGTTAATAACAAACCACCTTCTAATCCACTATGCCAGGGGCCAGATTTGTAAATAACCTGCTCCTTATGGATCCCTCAGGGCCATGGAGCATCTGCAACCTAAGCAGTCTCTGGAGTCCTTAGAATCTATGAAAGGAAGAGGCTCAGCTAGGAGCTTAGTGAGAATTTTTGGGAGAATGATAAGGTTGTCTAACAAAGTATGATCATAGCCTGGACTTTGCAATTATACTAGTGAGGAAACTCTTTTCTATCTCTGTCTTAGAACCCAAGGTTCTAGTGACTTTTAGAAAAAGAACGATGAAATAGAACAAGGGTGTAGATAGCAGATCTTAGCTTGGACTGTTGCAGTAGCCTAAATAGTCTCTCTGTTTCCCAATTGCTGCCCTGTCTAATCCATTTTCCAAACTGACAGATTATTATTCAAAAGACACAGGACTAAATATATCCTCTAAAATCTTCAATGGCTCTCTATTACTTCTGGGATAAAACAAATACAAAGTAGTCAGCCTAGCATTTAAATCCTCCCACGATGTCTCTGGCCCAGCTTTTTATCCCTCCACTTTCTCTCACCATGTTCCAAACAAACTGACCTATTTACAATTCTTTAAACTCCACATTTCATCATATAATCATGCCTTTGAGCAGACAGTGAAGACCTGAGTTCAAATTTGTTCTCAGATACTCACTAGCTGTGTAACCGTGGGCAAACCACAGAAATTCTGTCTGCCTCAGTTTCCTCAACTTCCCATTCAAATCCTTTTCTCTCTTCAATGCCAAGCTCAGGTATCACCTTTTCTATGGAGCCTTTCTAAGTCTACCCTCTCCCCTACTCTATTGAAAATAACCTCTCCATCTCCCCAAATCTTCATAGCACTTCGACAAGACCTCTCCTCTACTCTCATCACATTTGACTTTTAGTTATCATTTATTTATGCACCTATCCTATCCCTCCTATTGGATTATAATTTGCTTGAAGGGGCTGAATACGTTTCCATCCTTGCATCTCTAAAACTTCTTCCTTTTCCTTAATGCCATTTGTTGTTTTATAGCCCTTTGACAATGCCAGCCTGGCCACAAATACAATCACAGTTGTTTTTCATCCCAGCTTGAGAAGAGGAGAAACTAACTGGAGATAAGAACTAAAAGGAAGAGGGTTTTTTTTCCTCCCTTACAGTGAGAGATCCTGTATGGGAAAAGGTGAAGATTATACCACAGAGTCCCAAGGAATGCTAAGCTAAGTGGCTTAAGGCCTCCTAGAAACAGTCTTTAGGGATTAGAAAAAGTATCCAGGGCATTTTCCTAGCAGATTGGTCTCACTTTCAGCCTACTGCCAGATCACCTCTATCCCTAAAAGGTGGCATAAGGCAGCTTTTCCAGCAAGCATTCTCATCTTAGGTGAAGGCTGGTACCTTTAGAGAGCTACATCTCATTTAAAAAAAAAAACCTACTGCTATATTGTTGGGTCAATGACCACCACACGGCAACAAAGACTTGGTGTAGCCCACTAATTCAGAGTCTCCTGAGCCATAAAGTACTCCCTGGTTGTAATTGTCTTAGGTCATGGGTGTATATTTTAGCAAGTTATTGCTTTTCTGCTCTAGTGGTTTGAAAGAGCTAATGCCTAATTTACACGCTAGGGAATATCTGGCTCCCTTTGGATGGGCAAACTGGCTAATTTGCCACAATGTCTCAAAAAGTAAGTTGCACCCTGCTTCTGATTTTTCTATCTATTAGGAGGTGGTGAATGATACTAATGAACTCAATAATTTACTTTCAGAATGTTCAAAGATTCCTTAAAAATCTTCGTTAATGAGTTTCTTTTTAGGTTCAACTTACCTTCACCTTACTCATCCAGATCAAAGGATAATCAATTTAGAACTGGAAAGGACCTTAATGGGTCATCTTATCTAACTCTTTCATTTTATAGATAAGGAAATTGAGGCCAAGAGAGGTGAAATGATTTGCCCAAGGTCACATAGGTAGTAAGTGGTAGGGTCAGAATTTGAACTCAGTTCCTCTGATTCCAAATCTAATACCCTATGCACTGCCCCTCAAGGACTCTAATGACCATAGTATAATTTAGATTAGGAATAGGCTTTAGAAATCTAGTCCAACCCCTTCATTTTACAGAGGAGAGAACTGAAGCCTAGAGAAAGGAAGTGAGCAATAAGTAGCTCCCATTCCAATCCAGTTAGTAGCATGGGGATACAATGGGAAGATGCCCTGGGTTTAGTATGTAAAGAGCAGTTCTCCCTTTGTCATGACCTAGGCCTCAGCTTCCTCATCTTATGTGGCATGGTACACTCTAGCTCTACTCTCTCAGGGTCTAAACTATTAGATCTCCTTCTATATCCTGAAGGGGTTGGGGAATTTTATTTTTCAATGGTTTGAGCCATCATCAGCTATGTTCCCCAACTATGGACTAGTACCCTAATTCCATTTGTGAGCTTAACCTCAGATAATTTTTACAAAGGAATATTTACTTCAAAGATATATTAATAGTAGACATATACACAAGTTCTCCAACACTTTGTGGTCATAATCTTCCCCTACATGTCCTCTTTCTCTGGGAGGGGGAATGGATTCTATTTGAAACCTAGTTCAGATCCTGCATAGCAGTGATCCTACCAATTTCATGTCCAAAGATAGGCTGCCATCTTCTTCTGGGGTGGATTCCCAAATTTCATTCCAGAGGACTGCTCCTTGCTTCTCAGGGCACCTAGATTACTGGATTTCTGGTCCCTTGTGTCTCACATTCCCAGTCTTTGAAACTCTACTCTCTGAAACAGAAAAGAATTGAGAAAAATCCAACAAGGTCTGGTTTTGTTTTTCATTTTTGTTGTTTGTTGTTGGGTTGTTATTTTTTTTTGGGGGGGGGGAGTGGCACATATAGCCTGAGAAAAGGAAGATCTCATGGCTCTTCCTCTTAATTGATGGGTCTTACCAGACCCTGTGAATGAAGGTGCAATCTCCTTCCCCAGAGGTGAAAACAGCAAAGAGAAACTTGGCCAATGCTGCCTCAGGCCCTTTTGAAGAGCACAGTTTCAGGTATGCATCCAATAGAACAAAGCTCCTACCAACGTGGTAGACTGCCTGGAACCGGTTACAGAATGTCCAAGCATGCTTCAGTCGACACACCTTTCTTGCAAACAGCTTCCTAAAGTCCTCCACGTGAAGATACCATCTTAGGAAGATAGTGGAGGCTGCACCTGGATCAGACCCTCATTACATGTAAAATAAGAGGGGTGCACTAAAAGTTCTATAAGGTCCCATTCAGCATTGAATCTGTAATTGTTTCTACCACAGCATGCTTTCTCTCTTAATTGGCCCAGAAGAGAGAGTTCCTTGATTTTCAGCATTTTTTTCTTTTCTATTTTTTTTTTGGGGGGGGTGAGGCGGACAGGAAGGCAAGTGGGATTAAGTGACTTGCCCAGGGTTACATCGATTTTCAGCATTTCTGACTGCTCAGAGTAGCCCAGGTAGAAGGCAGCATCTTGAAAACAAATGAGCTTCTTGAGGGTCATCCTTCATACAAGTTTGATTTTTTATTGATCAGTAAAGCATGACTGAGAGATGGAATTGATGATTAAGCAAGGGGAACAGGGTTGGGACAAAGAAGATATTTAGGTTAATCTATGTCCTGATATTTCCAGATCATTTTCACATCAGCCTAGATGCAGAGAGGTATGATAAAGGCGGCTGATAAACCCTTAGTCACCCTTGCCTCCAAAACTCAGGCTCATCTTGTTAGCACAGTCAAAATCTTCCTATCCCTCCTCATCCTCCCCGCCCCCAAACACCCATCCCTCACTTCACCCTATTCTGTAAATTAATTTCACTTCTTTTCTTGGCTTAACCCAGAGTCTCTCCCCCAGACCCTAAAAAACAGGTCACTGGGACAGGACCTTTGGCTAAGGACTGAGGGGTAAAGAAGAATGGGGGGGGGGACTTGCAGCTTATCCGACAGTTTACTTAAATTATTCCTCCTTTTCCCCACAGATAGGTCTGTTGCCTGGCTTTATCATGAGTGAGAGGAATGAGGCAATGAGGGAAAATATAAGCAAAATAATTTTTAATCATCTCCTCAATGCTCTAAGTCAATAGCTAAGGATGTCTCTCAGCACCTCACATGGCAGGCACACCCTCTGCATGTATAATACAATAGAGCCAGAACAACAGTGCCCACCACCTTACAAATGCCAACTGCTCTTGTGATGCTGCTGCACCTGAGGGCATCTTTTTATTTATGCCTCTAATTGCAGCCGTCTGATCTTGCCCCTGAGCTTCCAAGACTGAAGCCTCTGTCTCACTTGAAAGGCCTGTGAATAGGAAGAATCTCATTATTGGTTTTTAAATGCTTACTTTATTGCAGATGGCTGAATAAGAATGGGATCCAAGAGATACGGAACCAGGCATTCAATGGAACCCAACTGGATGAGCTGTGAGTAGGCTTACCCCGGAGTCCAGATCACTTAGAGGGAAATGGTTCTTCAGGCAATGCTGTTTATTGATATTCATCTGATCTGCTTTTTCTCTGCTCAACCCTCTGCAGGAACCTTAGTGACAATATTAACCTGGAAGACTTACCTAATGACATTTTCCAAGGAGCCAATGGACCAGTCATTCTGTAAGTAGCTACCCTTTCACCCTTGTTCATTAGTTCTGAGATGGAGAGTACCATGAAAGGTCAATGGTTACTGCATAGCACAAAGTCTCTGAAAAGGCTTCTGGGAATAATTTGAGTCTGTCCCAAATCTTGTACAAAGCCTAAAGTACCATGTACATGTGCATAATATGCATATCTATGTGTATATTACAGATATACATACATATTTGTGGTAGATATATGATATATACATATATGTGTATACACACACACACACAGAGTTGTTTTTCAGTCATGTCCAACTATTTGTGACCCCATTTGGAGTTTTCTTGGCAAAGATACTAGAGTGATTTTCCATTTCCTTCTCCAGCTCATTTTATAAATGGGGAAACTGAGGCAAACAGATTAAGTGACTTGCTCAAGGTCACTTAGCTAGTAAGGGTCTGCAGCCAGATTCAAGCTCAGGAAGATGAGTCTTCCTGACTCCATATCCAGAACTCCATCTGCTGAGCTACCTACCTGTCCATATACATATATAGCACTTATATATAAACATACATAGATATAGACATGCATATATGTATGTGCAATAGTATACATGTATAGGTACAAACATTGCATAATACAGATATACACATACAATATTTATACACACATATATGTGTGTATAAAAATGTAAGTATGTAGATAGATAGATAGATAGATACATAGATGTAGATACATACACATATACATACTATTACCTTTGGCAACCAATTACCTTTGGTGATGCTGCAGATAGAAGACTGGACCTGCAGTCAGAAAGACTGAGTTCCAATCCTGCCTCAGACACTAGCTGTGTGACCAGAACAAATGACTTCACCTCTGTCTGCCTTTGCATCCTCATCTATAAAATGCAGATAATAACACCTACTCTCAGGATTGTTATAAGAATCAAATGAGAAAATAGTTATAAAAGCACCACATGAATGCTAGCTATCATTGCTGTTGCTTGTCTTTATTCTCAAAGAGACCATGACATCAGCAAGGTGACCTGCAAGTGAATTGGATTTAAGTGAGGCAGGGCTGTGCAAAGTCACCAGCCTCACTCTCTCCTCTGAATCCATCTAGATCCCAGATATAGATCAGGAAAATTGGAGATGGTCCTGGATACAGTGAGAGACCTTGGCCTTTTTTAAGTTAAGGTCTTTCCCAGGTCTCAGTCTGATTGAGGCAACATCTATTCAGTGATTAAGGTTGGGTAAGAAATGAGGCAAAGAATGGCCTCTTTTACCTAGTTTGCAGAAACAATTGCTATTTACACTCACTCTGAGCCATCAGGACCCAAACAATGACCAAGTGAGGCTTGGGCTAGGACCTGTTATTGGCCAATAAATGAGAGCCAGAATGATCTGGATTTAAAGCATGGGCATCTAGTTGGTAAAGCCCAAGATATCTTGCAAGTTTTCAGTGATCAAAATTTACATTCCTTTGGGAAGAGCACCCTCAGGTAACGGTATGATACCCTATGTGGACAGAGAGAAAGGAGGAAAGGAGAAAGGGAAAAGGAAGGAAGGAAGGAAGGAAGGAAGAAAGGAAGGAGGGAAAAGCTATTATTGCTATTATTATTACAGATAACCACCCTACAAAAGGAGATTGATTGCTGCTCTCCATCCACACACTTTACTCTGACCAACCTTAAAACTCCACATACTCCCTCTAATTACCTAACACACAAATGCACTGATCTTTGGACCCTCCTTATCTAGCAAATAGAGTCCAAATTCCTTAGCCTGTCTTTCAAGGTCCTCCACAGACTGGCCCCTACCTAGATCTTACACCCATTCCCTCGTTGGCCTACATATACGCTATATTACAACCAATTATTCATCAGTGCTTCAACATGTAATGCATAGTCCTGTTTCCACATCTCTGGTCATGCTTAGCCTCTCATCTGAAACGCTCACTTTTCTTCTCTTCACTTATCTAAGCACTACCCTTCCTTTGTTGTTGTTGTTGACAGCCAGCTCAAGTTCTGCCTTCTCCGTGAAGCCTTCATCAAATACCAGGTTCACCATTTGTTAATTGATTAATTGATTGGCCTTGATCCTCAGCGATCACTTTCTCCTCTCAATTCCTATAGCAGGTCTTATTCATACTACTCAATTTTATCACATTTAATGGACATAGAATACACAGTATAGCATGCTGGCATTTGAGTCAGCAGACAATTTCAAACCCTATCACTGATACTCACTGGTTCTGAGATCATGGGCAAGTAAGTGAACCTCTCATATAGCCAGCTTCCCAATCTGTAAAATGAGAATAATAAAAATTGTACTACCCACTTCACTAGGTGATTAGAACAATGTTTTGCAAAACTTAAAGTGCTACTACATAAATATAAAATATTATGGATAGAGCACAGGTCCTGGAGTCAGGAGGACCTGAGTTCAAATCTGGTCTCAGACCACACACTTGACATTTACTAGCTGTGTGACCCTGGGCAAGTCACTTAAACCCAGTTGCCTCACAAATATATATATGTATATGTATATGTATATATATATGTATATGTATATGCATATGCATATGCATATGTATATGTATATGTATATGTATATGTATATGTATATGTATATGTATATGTATATGCATATGCATATGAAGTATTATCATGCTTACAGCATGTCTTACCAACTAGGATATAATCACTTCAAAAGAATGGGTGGTGTTTTGTACTTCTATGTCCCTCTATTGCCTAGCTTAGTGCCCTGTGCCTACTAGCTATTCAATAAATTTTTGTTAAAATGATGGTACAAATACCATGGCCCATCTGCAGAAACATACCCTTTAGGGGGAAACATAGGTATATCTATTCAAAGGTAAAAGGATCACCTTGAAAGTTCAAAGGCCTTTCCTTCAAGGGCCAACTTCAGTCTCACCTTTTCTATGTAGCCTTTCTTCAATGCCTGGCCCATAGTAGTTAATAATAACAATAATAAAAATGATGGCAATAATGATATAGAACATTTATTTACACTTTAAGTTTTGCAAAGTACTTTCAGTCAGTCAGCTAGCGTTTATTAAACATAATACTGTGTGCACATTTACTATGTGCCAGGCACTGTGCTAAGTGCTATGGATACATAAAAATGTAAAGATAAAAACAAAAACAAAAACCAGTCACTACTCTCAAGCAAACAATATGCAAACTACTATGTCCCAACATGATAGGCACAGAATAATTTAGGAGTAGTCTTAGAGGCAAGGCGCTTTGATTAAGGAGCAGCAGGCATGGCTTCTTACAGAATGAGGGAAGCCAGGGAAGCTAGGAGGCAGGGATGGATAAGGAGAACATTCCAGGCATGAGGAACAACTGCTGGAAATCCTCAGAGTGTGAGGAACAGGAAGGAGGCTCACTTGATCCTCACAACAACGCTGTGAGTAGGTGCTATTATGATCCTCACTTTACAAAGTAGGAATCTGAGGCTGAGAGAAGTTGTCTGAGGTGGGATTTGAACTCAGATCTTCCTGATTCCAAGTCCAGCACTCTATCCACCCTGCCACTTAGGTAGGTTAGTGCTTAATAAATTCTTGCTAATGGATTCATTGATTGATCTAGACTTCAATGATCACTTTCTCCTCTGAACTGCTCTAATAAGTATATCTATACTCCTCGAATTGAAAACAGAAGTTGAGTGTCACAGTGTAGAATGTATTGGACACGAAGTGTGCTTTGAACTAGGCAAAATAAACAAGACAATTAACCCATTAGAAATCACTTACAAGGCAGTCAGACTTCAGGAGCTTATCCTTCATGACTTTCAAAGACAGAAAAAGGCAGCTTATTTTGTTCCTATTAAAGAAGCAGCCTGTTAATTCTGTGTAACTCAGATCAGAGTTGACCATGGTCTTAATGGCTCTGAACAGCCTTCTTTCCCAATAAGAAGCAGCTGCAGGTGTTGGGGGAGGGAAGGATGTTAGAGGGCTTTGCAGAAGAGTTCAACCACACATTCAACTGCATTTTAACTTACAAAAGGGAATGTGGCTTAATCTGAGATACCAGATATTTCATCTGAAGATGGAGAGGGGAGACGGGGACAGCAAGACAAGGACCCTAGCACAGAACTGTTCCTCCTAACATTTCCAAAGTGGGAGGTGGGAGAAGGAAAGGCAAAGGGGAGTTAGAGAAAGGATTGTAACCAGAGCTTCAGGCATGGTAATCATCAAGTCAAGGCAAGAAGAGGAGAAAGTTCCCAGTGGGTCTGCAAGAGGCTACATTAAATGCAACAAAGCCTCTCAGAATAATGTTAGAGATTCAGCCTTTTAGAAATAAGCCAATGCTCATTCCCCAGAAAGATATTTCACTAAGCCTCATCACCTATGTACATATACCTTAATGTGAATGAGACAATTCAACTCAACAACCATTTCCTCAAGTACCTACAATATGCAAATCGCTATACTAGATACTAGAGACATAAAGGAAAAAAAATAGCCCCTGCCCTCAAAGAACTTACGTTCATCTGGGAAATACAACATGTAAACAAACATGTATAGTACAAAGAAGATTGAGGAGGAAGAAAATACTAACTGCAATGATCAGGGAAGACATTACAGGGGAGATGACATTTGAGCTGAGAATTGAAAGAAGATAAGGATTTCTGAAAAGTAAAGATGAGAAGTACTTGCTATGTTCCAGTCACTGGACTGAGCACTTTAAAATTGCTATCTCATTTGATCCTTATAACAACCCTGAGAGATAGGTGCTATGATTACCCTCATTTTACAGATGAGCAAACTGAGGCAAACAGAAGTTATATTACTTGCTAGGCTCAGAGGATAGCTTATGTGACTACAGAGGTGAAAATGGAATATCAAACATGGGAAATAACTAGTAGTCCAATTTGGCTGGAACATAAAGTTCATGAGAGGAAAAATAGGGTTAGGCTTAGGGTTAAAGTTAGGATTTATGTTCAAGACTGTGAAGGGCAAAAAGGAGTAGGTAGGAGGCTGGTTGGGGATTGGGGAGAGACTAATATGAAAATTCCAGGCCAACAAGTTTCCATTTCATCCTGCAGGCAATGGACAGTATTGGACAGGGGAGTAATACGGTCATGGTCAGATCTGTGCCATAGGAAGATGAGAGAAGAGGGTAGTGTGCCAGGCACTAAGCTAAGCACTTTACAAATATTATCTTCTTTGATTTCATTTGATTCTCACAATAACTCTATGAGGTAGCTACCATTATTAGCATCATTTTACAATTGAAAAAACTGAGGCACTTAGAGATTAAGTAATTTGTCCAGAGTCACACATCTAGTTAAGTGTCTGAGGCTGGTTTTAAACTCATTGTTATACTATTGCTATTGCTACTATATTATTATTACCTTTCATGTTTGGGGGATAGTGGCCTAGTGGATAAAGCACCAGGCTGGGGTCAGGAAGACCTGAGTTCAAATTCAATCTCAGACACTTACTAGCTTATATGACCCTAGTTAGTCACTTAACCTTTGTTTGCCCCAGTTTGCTCATATGTAAAATGGGGATGATAATAATAGCACCTACCTTCCAGGATTGTCATAAGGATCAAATGAGACAATAATTTTAAAGTGTTTCGTCCAGCACCACACATAGCAAGTGGTATATAAATGTTAGCTATTATTATTATTAAATGCCTACTTTATGCCAGATACTATGCTCAGTGCCAGTATTAGAAGTACAAGTAATAAGGCAATCTCTAGTCACAAGGAGTTTATTTCTGAAGAGGAAAGAGATCAAGTACACACAGCAATAGATATAACATAAATCGAGGCAGCTAGGTGGCACAGTGAGTAGAGCACCGGACCTGGAGTCAGAAAGCCCAGAGTTCAAATCTGATCTCAGACACTTAGCAACTGTGTGATCCTGGGCAAGTCATTTAATTCCTGCCTGCATAAAACTGGAGAAGGAAGTGGTGAACCACTCCATCTTTGCCAAGACATGGACCAAGTGTCCATGGGGTCATGAAGAGTTGGACACGACTAAATGATTGAACAATAACAACAGCATTATTATAAAGTGAATAAATACAGATATATACAAACTGAAAGGGAAGAGAGATACAGGGCAATCACGTAAAGAGGTGTCAAGGTAAAGTGAGGATTTTTTTCAAGTATAAGATAGACCTAAACAAGTTTGTATGCAGCAAGGAAAAAGCCAGTCAGTAGGGACAGACTGAAGATGAGGGACAGATGGACTGATCAATGGATTAAGCAACTGGAGAGATGGGAGACGAGGGGATTGAGGGCATGAGTATAACAGCTGGCATTAGTAATTAGAAAGACCACATTCTAGGGGCAGCTAGGTGGCACAGTGGATAGAGCACCGGCCCTGAAGTCAGGAGGACCTGAGTTTAAATCTGGCCTCAGACCAAACACTTAACACTTACTAGCTGTGTGACCCTGGGCAAGTCACTTAACCCCAACTGCCTAAAAAGCAAAAAAAAAAAAAAAGAACACATTCTTCACCAATAAGGGAAGGAAAGACAAGCATTAGAGACATTTTGGAGTATGAAATGGAGGAAAAGGAGTTCACCATCAATGACCTTTGTTTTCTAAGTAGAGCAAGACACAACTGAATCTAATGCACAGAATGGGTGAAAAGGAAATGGGGGCTTTGGAGAGAGAAAGGAATGTTTGGAAAAGTCACAGAGGACAATGGGATAGGAAGTCAATCAAAGAGAAGTAAAAGCTTTTTTATGCAGCAGTCAGGGGCCCAGTCAGTGTGATGGGACCCTGCAGAAGTGTTTAGCAGATTAGGAGTATGAATGGAGAAGGCAGATGGTAGGGGAAATCTGGACTTGAAAGTTGGCAGGTTGTAAACATCAGGCAGTTAGACAAGAGAATAAGGGGATCAAGGGTGGAAGACAGTGTATAGTAGAACTGGCAAAATACAGAGTTAAGCCCATAAAGAGAGGAAAGTGAGTCCAGAGCAGTGGTAATAGTCTGAGAGAATAGAGTAATAAGGCAGCAGTTTCAACAGAGAATGCTGAAACTGAGTCCAAATCCTGACCCTTCCATTTACTACCCATATTACTTTGGGCAAGTAAGTCATTTAATAGTTTCCTCATCTGCAAAATATATTAGATGCTGTCTAACATCCCTTCCAGCCCTAGACCTACAATACCATAGCTGGAGGTTGTAGTGGGAATATAGAATAAGTTTAGATAGAGTGAGAGGGAAATGTGGACAGATCATAGGATCATATAGGTCGGATCATAAACTCAGATCTGAAATGGACCTTGGGTGCCATCTAGTCTAAACCCATAATCTCACATTTAAGTAATTTGAGGCCTAGGGAGGCTACATGACTTGCCCAAGGTCAGAAAGCTACCAACAAGTGAGGCTGATATTGAAACCTGGGTCTTCCATCTCTAAATTTAGCACTCTTTTGACTATACCACACGTCAAAGGAGATTGTGATCAGACAGAAGAATTTCTGAGTTCAAAATCACAGAGGTAGCATTATCATGCACAGTGCTAATATTTAAAGGATGATCATCCCTTTGGGTGGCAGAGGTAGAGTGAAGCTCTAGGTCATAAGAGTTGAAGAAGTTGGTGAGAAAACAAGACGATCAAAGGAACATCAACACGTATCTTGATCCAGGTATGAGAGTCAGTGACTGAGATAGAGAGAAAGACTAGGAGCATAGCACTGAATTTGCTGAGAAAAGAGGGCAAATAACCTACAATCCAGTAGATGCCAGCAACAAGGATCTGGGCTGAATGACACGAACTGGTAGAATGAACCTCAAAGGAGAAGGAGTTGCTGAGTAATGATGATGACAGAAAGAAGGTCTAGTTGTAGAGACAGAGGGTCAAGAGTATCCCAACTGCCCCACTGGGACCACTGATTGAAGGGAGATAAGAGGGGGAGCAACCAGCACCAGAGGGAGTAGCCAGAGATGGAGTGTCTTCTGGAAAGACCCAGGTTTCCATGATCCCACACCAGAAAATGGAAAAAGTGAGATGAAGAACTCTAAGGCCCTGGTCCTGGATTGGTTCCTGGTGATAAGCAACCTGCTATATGAAACCCCTAGTTGTGTATGACATCCTATGGGCAAGAGAACTGGCATCTGTGTGATAGATGGTTTTGAGGTGTTCTCATTTGTCTCAGAAAACTCTGTGCCCTAGAACACAGGAGGAGCTGCTTTCAAATGTTGCAGTAGATTCCAGGTTGAATAGACCTCCAAACTCCCTCCCAGAGGAGGCCAGCTTTGGAACCCTACCTTCTCAGGTCCAGTAATGATAAAGGAAGATACAGTTAAAAGGGCAGGGATGATTCCCACATACTTGGGCCTTTAGTAGCAATGGAAAGCTAAGGTATTGTTTTCTCGGATGATTCATGGTACTAGGTACAGTATGTGGTACATACTAGGCATTCACAGTTACCCCATGTTTTGGCGGACCTAGGACAGTGGGTTCTTGGGCTGCCAACCCAGTTCAACTTCCACCAATAGGGTGAAGTCAGCTCAGCTGAAGCCATAAGATACCCTGAGGAAGGACCAGGTACCATATGCCAGGTGGTACCAACCACTGCTACCACCTTGATCACTACCTACCCTCAAACCTTGGTAGAGATTGCCCAGTACCCCCAGGCTTAGAGCCACTAAAATAGTAGTTCCTTCTAGGACCATCAGCTTTCTTTCCAGGCTAAACCTCACAGTCAACATTCAGGGGTAACAGCCCTCTGAAGAAGGGGTTTTACCTCCTTGCCATGATCAATACCAAATACTAACAGGGCAGGTAACCAGCATAGCTGAAGCAGAAAGGTGCCCTGAGAGGGAAACAGGTAGCAGTATGGGCCAGGAATGTTAAACTGTGACTACTACCTGTCCTCAAAACCAGTGGAGATAGTCAAGTATCCTGAGCCCAAGAGTCCCACGAATAACAGCATCCCCTAGGCCACCAGCCCTGCTTCCTGACTGGATCCTACAATTATCATCCAAGATAGCAATCCTCATGGAAATGTGACCTGCAAACTACCTCCAAGGATGATATAGCCTCCACCTCTATGGCATCCACAGCTACTGAAGATTCAACAAAGGACATTCTCAGCTCCAAAGTCTTTGACATTGTCAAATGGTTCAACATCTGAAATGGACATGGTTTTGTCAAGGAAAATAATATTGAAGAAGATGGATTACCATCTACTCAGTCACTCTACCCTTAGGATCACAGGGCTTTTCCATATGACTGCCACTGAAACCTCCTTTATGTGAGTCACCTCTTATTAGGATGTGAGCTCCTTGGGAGCAGGGACTGTCTTTATTTTTCATTTGAATCCCCAGTGATTAATGCAGTGCTTTGCACATAGTGCAAGATTAATAAGTATTTTTCTATTCATTTATTCATTCATTCTCTGGAAGTGGCCAGGCCTAAGGAGTACTCATTCTTACTGGTTACCAACCAACTGAAGAAGAAAAGTTTGGAGTTTCTGCTTTTTTGTTGGTTTTTAACCTTTTTCAGTCTTTCAGAATGCAAATATCACAGGCTGGAGGTACATTGGAAATAATGTGCAAAGATTGCCTTAAATACCCTCTGTCCATTAAGAGTTAGAAAACATCTAACTTCATAGCAGAAAAGGTCACGCTGGCAGAAATACTCATGGGCATTTTAAAGAAGAAAAACTTCAGATTTAATTCAGGAAATGGAATTAAAAAACCCAGAGATTAAGGCTTAGACAAATTGCAGTTTATTAAATATGTCATTTATTACTTAGATGCCTTAAAATCATGTGTGAGCCCAGGGGCCTCAGCATTTGCCTGTGGCGACAAAAATGGGACCATTAAATTAAATTCTAGTAATGAAAGTTCAAAATCTCCTTTCACCTAAAACAAGAAAGGCAATGTAGGCCAAACTCAGGAACGGCAATAAGCTCTCTAGTCAGTAGACAAAGAGCTGTGGGTCAGTAAGCCAGATAGACCTCAAAATCCAAGGCCAATGTCAGTCACGCTTTCCTTTATGCCTGAAATAAATACGACTTTTGGTTAGGATTAGCAGGTTGTCAAAAGCTAAAACCTATAAAGGGAACTCCACATCCTGTTGGAAAAGAGGATGAACAGGGCAGGAAGCCCCAAGGGAACAGCAATTAGATGAACCTGTAGGCATTCCTATTGTCATGGCATGATTCTCCTTCGCTGTTTGCTCTACCCAGATTTTGGAGCTGTTTAAAGATGTTACAAATCTAAGAGGGACAGTTTGTACTCTCAGTGACAAAATCAATATCAGGATAGATCTCTCTAACTTAGAACAATGATAAAGCTTCATAGGGACAAATAGGAAGAAATTCTACACTTAAGTTTAAAAAGATCAATTTCACAAATTCAGGATAGGGAGGCAGCACTAGATCATACCTCATGTGGGGCAGGGGAAGGAGGTCTTATGTTTTAATTGACCATGTATTTCATAGCAACCAACAGTGTATGATAGTTAACAAGGCAAATACTCTCCTAGGCTGCATGGAAAATCAGTGTCCAAATAGGGGACTACTGGTGATACAGACAGCTAGATGGTTGTTGTGAGGAGTAAAATAAGTAATATTTTTAAAAGCACTTTGCTTACCAAATTTCAACATGCTATACAATAACAATAATAGCTAGCACTGATATAGTGCTTTAAGGTTTGCAAAATGACTTACAAATAGTATCTCACTTTATCCTTACAATAACACTAGAAAGTAGGTTCTGGGGCAGCTAGGGGGCACAGTGGATAGAACACTGGCCCTGGAGTCAGGAGGACCTGAGTTCAAATCCGGCCTTGGACACTTGACACTTACTAGCTGTGTGGCCCTGGGCAAGTCACTTGACCCCATGCCTAGCCAAAAAAATTAAAAAGAAAGAAGAGAAAAAAAGTAGATGCTATTATTGTCTCTTTTATAGATGAGGAAACTGTGACAGAAAGAGGTTAAGTGACTTGCTCAGGATCACATAGTAAGTTAGCTGAGACTGGATATCAACTTAAGTCTGCCTGGCTCCAGACTCCAGATCCATTGTGCTACCTAGCTGCCTCTGATTACTATTATTATCATAATTACTTTCATACTTTATTTTCATCATAGCGTGAGAGAATAATAAGCACCATATTTTAGCACCATTTAAGCTAGAGCATATCTAGAAAAAGGCAATTAAGATGGTGGGAAGACTAGCTATCATGGTATAATTCAACTCGATTCAATAAACATTTATTAAATGCCTACGTGCCAGGCACTCTGCTAAGCACTGGGGATACAAATAAGAAACAGACACTTCACGCCCTCAAGAAGTTTATAATCAAACGGAGAAAGTTTATAAGGTGAGAGGGGAAGAGAGGGGGTGCAGAGAAATTCTAAGTGAGATGGGGGGGTAATGATTATGGTGGAGTCAAATCCAGAAGTGTCGCCAGTGGGAAATAGTTGGACGGAGAACTATAAAAGGACACTGTGGAAGGGGTTTTTTGCACCACCCTCTAGACTCAGAAGATGGAGGCCAAAGACTGAAGACAGAACCCTACAGAGGGAACTGATGAAGTGTGAGTACCAAAGCTGATGCAATCTTCTGGGATGATGGTGATCCTGGAAATTTCCTGCATACAAAGTTCAAATGAACAAACTGGATGTGTTGAACTGTGAGAAGAGAAGACTGAGAGACATAATGGGCTGTCTTTAAGTATCTGAAGGGCATCATCTAGAACTAATAAACATTAAGTGCCTACTATGTGTCAGGCACTATGCTAAACCCTAGGGATACAAGAAGAGGCAAAAGACAGTCCTTGCCCTCAAGGAATTTACAATGTAATGGAGGAGACAACATCCAAACAAATATATGCAAAGCAAGCTATGTACAGGATAGATAGAAATCTTTAACAGGAAGACACTAGCATTAAGAAGGGTTGGAGAAGGCTTCCTGTAGGTGGTAGGGTTTTAGTTGGGACTTAAAGGAAGTGGAGGAGGTCAATAGTTGGAGTGGAGAAGGGAGAGTATTCCAGGCATGAAGGAAAGCCAGAAAAAAAAGCCCAGAGAATGTCTTGTTTGTGGAACAACTAGGAGGCCAGTGTCACTAGATCAAAGGGTACATGTCAGAGATGAAGGTGTAAGAAGACTGGAAACATAATAGGTGGCTGTACTTTGAATGATGGGATGATGTACCTTGAATGACAAACAGAGAACGGATGTGGACTCAATGTCAGGAAAAGCACTTCTTACCACTTAGAACTGATCCAAACTGAAATGGGCTATGTCAGGATCTAGTGACTTCCCTCTCACTGGAAATGATTCAAGTGTAGGCTTTGTGACCTTTTGCTGGACATGTTTCAGAAGGAATTCTTAGTCAGACACAAGTTGGATGAGATGCCCTCTTGCATCACTTTAGACATTAAAATTGTGATTCTTGATCATAGACAGATAAAGCTGCCCCAGAAGGACATACACATGACAACTCTCTGGATGTCCCTTCCTATCAAAGAGCACAGGAGCAGGGCACAGAAAATAAACCCAAGGGAAAAGCAACCAAGAATTTCTGATAACTGCCCGTGTCAGTTCACTGTCACGAGATCTCTCCCAGTTCTTCACACTTGCTCTTTCACCCAACACCTGCAGAAGTGAGTTTCCAATCACCCAAGTGGTTTACTTTGTCATGCTTTTCCTCAAATAGACCCAAGTTAATTAACACCTCTGCAGGCTCAAGACTTTAGGTAAAGCTTGTGGAGGGAAGCTGTTCTGCTTAAAAAGGAAAATGAGAAAGAGCAAGCCCTAAGAAGGGAATGGGGTGTGGCAAGTTGGGCGTTTCTTTATGGGATGAAGGGAAAGGAGAGAATGAAAAGATAGCAGACTCCTCTCCTCACAGCCTCCTAGAACCAAAACTTCCTTTGCAGGATTCTTTGGCCAACATCTGAGCTCAAATTTCCTTTCTCTGCTCCTATTTTGCTGAAGGTGTTCAGCTTTCTGGTCTTTGAATCTCCCCACCCTGGGTCACTCTGTGCTAGTTTTAGGTCTAGCATCTCTGGCAACCATTCAACACAACAAGTTGACTCCCAGCAGCCTGGGGAAATATGCTAAAAATTGGTTTAATAGAACCTTTCCAAAAAGCAGGTTTTTGGGGAGGCAGGAAGGAGAATCTGAGAGAGAGAATACACGACCTGGGGAGAGAGCAGACAAGCAGTGTGACTGAAAGAACAGATCCCAGAGAAGTAGGGCTGGGGGCCCAGATGACAGACTTCACCCACTTCCTTCACTACTGAGCTGACAATTGGCCAGCCTCATAGGTCTTGATCTTGAGGATCAGTCTCTGCCCCCAGCTTTGACTTTTTTTGTTTTTGTGACTTCTGCATTCTGAAGTCTTTCTCAGCAATGGAGCAATTGTTGTTTCCTTGGGAAACTGATCTTGGGAAAATTTAATACATTGCCTTGCTGAGCTGGAGCCAATACAATCCTATTCCGATGGTTTATCAAATTGATTTGGCTATAGCTCAGATTCATTTGATAGTTCAGATTCAAACACTGAGTTATTTGTATGAGAATGATTCTGTTCCATTACCCACAGTTCTATAGATAGTAAATTGCCTTTTTATCCCAACTGGGATCATGAAAGAAAGGTCTTCTAACCATCTGTCAGTGTAGTGTACACCAGAAATGTGCATTCATTTATGGAAATGATTGACCTGTAATAACATCTTTGCTGGGAGAAACAGAAATTGTTCAAATTCAATTTGTGGTACTGACTACAACATACTTTATTAAATGAGGTGGGGAGCAAATTTTAACTCTTGCTTCTCCTGACCCAGCAAGGCATCCACCCCTTGATCAACTACTGTCTCCTGGTCTGCTTTCCATCTCAGAACCAAGAGGCTTTCCATGAGTGAATACACTGTTAATAGAGTGTTTAAAAATCTCCAGAATGCAAGATGAGGGGTGGATCCTTTAAGCACTCAAATTCCCAAAAGCAGTTGCTGCCATAATTTCACTTATGTTGAGCTATTTGCCAACATAATACTTTAAAGCGCTTCATACCATTGCCCCAAATTAGTTTACCATCGTCATTATACATTACTCCCCTTCTCCTATTCGAAGATCCAACCAACAAAGGAACTGTCTTCCCTGTTCCTCACATATGACACTCAATCTATTGTCTCTGTGTCTTTGCACTAGTCAAACTAAAATGAAAAGCACCCCTTCTCACTTCTACCTCAAAGAATGCCTCTCTTCATTTAAGATGAAACTCAAGTACTGCCTTCTACATGGAGCTTTTCCCATCCCCACAACAGCTAGTAATGCCTTCATAAATATAAACTATAAATATATTCACAAATATAAAAATATAAATACAAAGCACTTTTGACTGTTTTATATTTATTTTCTATGTATTGATACTGTATAAAATATGTATTTCTTGGTTTCCATAGAGGTAGTTAGGTGGTGCACTTGTCCTGCAGTCAGGAAGACCAGAGTTCAAATCCAGCCTAAGACACTTATTAGCTACATGAGGTTCTCACAAAATGATATGAAGAGAAAGATAAAATCTTATTTGTTTCCTAGTAAGATGAGAGTTTCAGAAATAATTTGGAGCCTAATCAATAGGCCTCTCACAGAAGATGAGAAAATACCGTATAAGGGTCAAAGGATGTGGATTAATGTACATCTAGAGATAAAACATTAGAACTAACTTGGAAGAAAAAATTATCTAAATTACTGGAAATAGCTACAGATACTAATAGGTCTCACCACTCCATAGCAGATGGTATTACACCTCAGCAGGTCCAAAAGTTCAGGTTAAGATTATTTTCAAGAAAAGAAAGAAAGAAAGAAAGAAAGAAAGAAAGAAAGAAAGAAAGAAAGAAAGAAAGAAAGAAAGAAAGAAAGAAAGAAAAAGAAAGAAAGAAGAAGAAGAAAGAAAGAAAGAAAGAAAAGAAAGAAAGAGAAAGAAAGAAAAAGAAAGAAAGAAGAAAGAAAGAAAGAAAGAAAGAAAGAAAGAAAAAGAAAAAAAAAAAAAAGAAAGAGAAGAGAAGTTCATATCTAACCTCTGACACTTACTTAGCCATCTGACACTGGCCAAGTCACTTAACCCCATTTAACTCAATTCTTCATCTCTAAAATGAGTTAGAAAAGAAAATGGAAAGCCTTTCCAATATCTTTGCTAAGAAACCCTAGAAATGTGCACAGAGAGCCAGAGAAGACTAAAACATCTCAACAACAAAACTAATCAGTAGTGAGTTAGAATATTTTTATAAGACTATAGATAGCTTTTATTTCTTCATCTGCAAACTACCAATTCATATATTTTGACCATTTATCAAATGGGGAATGACTTGTATTCTCATAAATTTGACTCAGTTCTCTACATATTTGAGAAATTAGGACTGTGTTAGAAAAACTTGCTGTAAATTTTATCAGAGTTATGATTCCTTAGCAATGTATTTCCCCCATCCTATTATTTTTGCCTTGTTTATCCTTGAGTTCCAAATTTTCTCCATCCTACTCCTCCTTCACCCATTTAGAAAGCTAGCAATGCAATATCAATTATAAATGTGAAGTCATGCAAAAAGTATTTCTGTATTAGTTATGCTATGAAAGAAAACACATTTAAAAAGAAAAATAAAGTAAAAAGTAAACTTGAACCTGCTCTCAAAGTTAATCAGTTCTGTCTCTCCAGGTAGATAGCATTCTTCATCATAGGTCATCTGGAATTGCCTTGGATCATTGTCTTAACCAGAGTAGCCAATTCTTTTCTAGCTGATCATCATTACAATATTGTTTTTACTATGTACAGTGTTATCTTGGTTCTGTTCATTTCACTTTGCATCAATATATATGACTCCCAGATTTTTCTGAAGCCCTCCTGTCCATCATTTCTTATAGCACAATAGAGTTCAACCACAATTGTATATCACAATTTGTTCATTTATTCTTCAACTGATGGGTATCCCTTAATTTCCAAATTTTTGACACCAAAAAAGAATTGCAATAAATATTTTTGAACAAATATGTCCTTTTCTTTTTTCTTTGATCTCTGGGATGCA
>NW_027556074.1:0-21828 GCF_003287225.1 Phascolarctos cinereus | reverse complement strand
TTTCCATGCTCTCTGAATTCATCACACACATCATTTCTTACAGCACGTGATAATATGTAGCATTCACATGCCACAATTTGTTTTAGCCATTCCCCAATTGATGGACATCAATTTTGCTTCCAGTTCATAATTATCACAAAAGTACAGCTATAAATAGTTAGGAGTATAGGGGACTTTTTTCTTATGGTGGTTTCCTTGGAGTATAAACCCAGTAATGGAGTCTGCTTCAAACAGTGTGGATATTTTAATGAAGTTATTTGTAGAATTCCAAATTGCTTTCAAAAATGGTTGTGCAGTCTCTCACAGTGGAGGGGAAACAGGGGAAGGTGAGAGGGAATGAGGTAATCTTATTCTTATAGGATTTGGCTTAAGGAGAGCATAACATACACATTCAATTGGATATGGAAATCTATCTTACCCTGCAGGAAAATGGGGGGAGAAGGGAGCAAGAGAGCAGGGGGGTGACAGAGAGGAGGGCAGATTGGGAAAGAGGGTAATCAGAAGCAAATACTTCTGAGGAGGGACAGGGTCAAAAGAAAGAATAGAATAAATGGGAGGGCAGGATAGGATTAAGGGAAATAGAGTTAGTTTTTTACAACATGTCTACTAAGGAAGTGTTTTGCATAACTGCACATATACAACCTATATTGAGTTGCTTGCCTTTTCAATGAGGATGGGTGGGGAGGGAGGAAGGGAGAAAATTTGTAACTCAAAGTTTTAAAAACACATGTTTTAAAAAAAATGTTTTCACACACAACTGGGAAATAAGAAATACAGGAAATGGGGTACAGAAGTCTATCCTGCTCTACAGGAAAATAGAAGGGGAAGGGGATAAGAGAAGGGAGCGGGGAGAGATAGAAGAGAAGGCAGACCAGGGGAAAGGGTATTCAGAATGCATGCCATCTTGGGGTGGGGGGAGGGGGAGAAATTTGGAACTCAAAAATTCGTGGAAGTGAATATTAAAACTAAAAATAAATGAATTCATATTAAAAAAAATGGTTGTGCCATTTCACAGCTCCACCAACAAACTGTTACTGAATCTTTTTTCCACAATGCCTTCAACATCAATTATCAACATTTTTTCATTTTTGCAAATATGCAGGATGTTAGGTGAAACCTCAAGGTTGTTTTGATTGGCATTCTTTCGTGATCAGGGACATTTTTTCATGTGGTTTTTAAATACTTTACCATTTTTCTTTTGAGAAGCATTTTTCATATCTTTTGACCATTTATCTATGAAGAAATGGCTATTAATTATATATTTGTATTCATTGTTTACATATCTTGGATACCAAATCCTTATTAGAGAAATCTCATGAAAAGATTTTTTTCTTATTTGATCCATTCCCTTCTTATTATAGATACATTAATTCTATCTCTCCAGGAGCTTTTCAGTTTCAAGCAATAAAAGTTGTATATCTAATCTTTTGTAATTATCTCTGTCTCTTGTTCAGTAGAGAATATGGCTCTTACCAATAGCTATGAGAAGCATATGATCTGTTTTCTTCTAAATTTTTTGTAGTATGATCTTTCAAAAAAAAACTTATGGAATAAAACAAGCATTTCCATAACATCATACAAGAAAAAAGATGATTGTACATGAATATACAAATCTACTATGCACAACTTTCTATTCTTTTCAAATATACAACAAAATCATCATGTAAATTACTTTTTTTTCTTCCTTCACCCATTCTCCTTAAAAAAGTGGATGCCATTAGATATTTTATATATGCATATATATATGTATAACATATATATAATATACATTATATATATACATGTATATGTATACATACATATATACCCAAATATATACATATATACATATACCCATCTGTATATACATATACATGTAAAATTATTCTATATGTACTTCTGTTTACAATTCTTTCTGTGGATGCAGATAACATTTTTTCATATTTCCTTTATAGTTAATTTGGGTAATTATAACAGACAAAATTATGAATTTGCTCAAATGTTTCTTAAAAGAATATTGCTCTTACTATATACAGTGTTCTCTGGTTCTACTCGTTTTTCTCTTCCTTACTTTGTACAAGTCTTTCCCTTTTTTTTAAGCAGTTGAGGTTAAATGATTTGCCTAGGGTCACACTGCTAGTATCAAATGTCTGAGGTCTGATATGAACTCAGGTCCTCCTGACTCCAGGGCAGTGCTATATTATTATGTTTTTCTAAAACTGTTGAGCTCATCATTTCTTATAGCACAGTAGTACTGCTTACAATCACGTACCACAACTTGTTCAGTCATTCCCTTGTTGACAGGCATCCTCTCAATTTCTAATTCTTGGCCATCACAAAGAGAGCCGCTATAAATATGTTAGAACATGTAGGTTCTTTTCCTTTTCTTAATCATCTTTGGAAATATAGATCAAGCATTTGTGGGTCAAAGGGTATAGGTAGTTTAATAACTTTTGGGGTATAATTCCAGGTTGCTCTCCAAAATGGTTGAATTAGTTGACAATTCCACAATGAATGTGTCCCAATTTTTCCACATCCTCTACAACATTTGTCACTTTCTACTTCTATCATTTTAGCCAATCTGGTAGGTATAAATAATATCTCAAGACTATTTTAATCTGCATTTCTCTGATCAATATCTAGAGCATTTTTGTATGACTATAAATTGTTTTGATTTCTTCATTGAAAACTGCCTGTTCATATCCTTTGACCATTTCTGAATGGAGAGTGACTAATTTTCTTACATATTTTAATATTATACATATACATTATTATTATATTATATACATTATATATGCATATATATTACAGGCACTATATATATATATATATATATATATATATATATTTGTAAATGTTTCATTGTCTACAGTATCTTTTATCAAAATGTAGTTACCCCGTTTATTTCTTTTAATTATATCTGTTTTGGCCATAACTGTCTAAGATCATAATTGATACCCCTGCACTTTTTTCATCAGCTAAAGCATAATAAATTCTAATCCAACCCTCCACTTTAACTCTGTGTTTATCTCTCGTTTTAAATGTCTTTCTTGTAAACAGCATATTGTTGGATTATAATTTTTAATCCATTCTGCTAGCCATTTCTATTTTATGGGTGAGTTCGTCACATTCACATTCAAAGTCATAATCACTATCTCTGAACTTCCCTCCATCTTATTGTTACTCACTGTTTTCCTTTTCAGCTTCTCTTTTCGCTCTATGCCAGTTACCTTAACTTCTCTCTTTACCCTCTTATCCTTATTTTACTCTCCCCTCTAAAAGTCCCTCCCTTAATCTATTTGCCCAAGGTCTTAATCTTAATACACCCTCTAAAAGTCACTCCCCCAACCACATTCTCCAATTTTCTTACCTCTCTAGAAGTTCAGAACACTTCTAAAGCTCCCCAGATATATATGTCCTTTTCTCTTCAATCCAGATGAGAATAGGGTTCCAATATTACCAGTCCACCACTCCCACCTGCTTCTTCTGTATTAGTTCTTCCTTTCATGCCCCATTTTTATGGGATTTCTCCTTTTTGCCTTTTCCTACCAAATTTTATTTTTTAGAATCCCCTCATCATACATGAATGGGATGTCCCAGTGAAGACTTCTCAGTGTAATTAAGGTAATGAGTTCAGAAGGTAGTGTGAGAAATGAACTCTCAGAAGTGAAGGTTCCTCAGAGGGTCAAAAAATTCTTGATTACTACTTTCAAAATCCTCCCCCACTCAGACCCTGTTTTTAAGCACTTAACAGAAAGAATAAGCCCTGCCCCACCCCCAACCTGAGCCCTTTGTCCTTGGCTTTGAATTTCCTGCCTAGAATGTCAGCCCCACCTCCCGGTTAAGGGGATAGGAAGAAACTTTCAAGCTTAGAATGTAAGCCCACCCCCAGTTAAGGGGGTATGGGATAGTGGTGGGAGACGTTGTTTTCATGGTGGGCAGAGATTTGCTTTTATAAGGTGGCCCCTGTTACTCCATCTCTCTCTCTCTCTCTCTCTCTCTCTCTCCCTCCCTCCACCTGTATAGGAGGAACAGACAGCCATCTGGTGAAATTATAATAAAGGTAACCTTTGCTTTCCACTTTGATAAGTCTCTGAGTTTAATTTGGGTTGGGGTCGCTGTCCCACACATACACAACACAGCTCCAACCTTTCTTTCAAACTGCCTTGGTAATGCTAAGTTTTAAGAATAGTATTACTAATAATAATTACTAACATAAATAACATTTTATATATGATCAGTAAACCATTTGACCTTAATCAGTGCCTTATAATTAGTCTTTAATGATTTCCTTATATTTCTTCTGATTTTTTATATCAAATTTTGCGTTGAATTCTGGTCTTTTTGTTATAAATATCTGAAAGTCTTTCAGTTCATCACATATCCTTTTTTTCCCCATATAGAATTATACTCAGCTTTGCTGGATAAATTATTCTTGATGCAACCCTGTCTCCTTTGCTCTTTGAAATATAAGGTTCCAAGACCTGCAGGTTTTTAGGTAGAAGCTGCTACAACTTCTGAAATCCTCATTGCTTTTTTCAGAGTATATAAATTTCTTTTTTTTCTTGTTGCTTGCGATATTTTCTCTTTAACCTGGGAATTTTGAAACTTGGCTATGACGTGCTTGTAAGTTTTCTTCCTAGGGTCTCTTTTAGGTGGTGATAGGTGGATTCTTTCTATTTCTACTTACATTCTTGTTCTAGAACTTCAGGGTAATTTTCCTTAATAACTTCTTATATATTGTATCCATATTCTTTTTTTGATCATAGCTTTCAGGCAGTCTAATATTTCCTATGTTCTTTCTTCTCAGTCTGTTCTCCAGATTAGTTGTTTTTCTAATGAGTTGTTGCAGATTTTCTTCTAGTTTTTTTGAGTTTTATTATATCTTGGTGTCTTCTAATGTCAATCCATTCTGGCAGGGTATGGAATCTGCCCCTCCCCCTCGACCTTTCCCACAAATTTCAACCCCAGCCTCTGATCCCTGGCATTTGCCTGAGGCATCAGGCTCATCTCAGTAGAATCCTTTTAACTGTCCTTTCACTATGGCCCTGACCCAGCCCAGCCCTTCACTCTCTATTACCTCTAACACAGTCCTTGAATTTTCTCACTCATTTCAGTAGCCCAGATCACTGGTGCCTCTGCCCAAAGCATCTGGCCCCCTCTAGCCAGCCTTGATTACTTAATTAGTTTACTTGACACTCCTCAATCCCATCCAGACCCCCTTTCTCTGTTATATCCAGATAACCCCAAACTACTTGCCACTCCTAGATCCCATCCAAGCCTTCTTGCAATATTTTTTCCCTATAAAAATATCATAATATCAGTCTTGTTCCTGTCAAATGCACAGACTCAGTAGGAGTCTGGCCTGCTTGTATTGATGTCTTAAATAAACTCACTACTTTGACTGGAAGACTTGAGTGGTAGAATTCTTTTGAGGCAAACTCATGCCTTGTACCTTGCATTTCAGGGTTCCTAGCTCCCCTAGACCACAAAAATCAACTTGCCCATTTCTAGTTTTCAATGAGTTATATTCTTTCTTAGGATTTTTTTTTTCTAGTTGGTTATTTTTTTCATAATTTCCTTGGATTGCTTTTATTTTTTCCTAATTTTTCTCACTCCTACTTGATTTTTGAATTCCTTTTTAGGTTCTTCCAAAATTTCTTTTTGGACTTGTGACTATTGACCTTACTTTTTAGTGCAGGAGAGGCTTTTTTTTTTACTTCATTATCTTCCTCTGAATATGAACCCAGATCTTTTTTTATACCAAGTAGCTATCCCTGGTCAGATTCTTTTTCCTTTGCTTGCTCATTTTATTTTTAATTTATCTTACTTTATTTTAGCAGCTGAACATTATTGTTTTCAAGTTTTAATCCTGAGTTGTGGGTAATGTTGCCCTAGGCCTCAAATCCTTCTCACTGTTGTTTTCTGAATTCTGTCTTGGGGCTCACCTTCAGGTAGTCCCTCTTCCTCCCCTACTCCCCAGCCACACTCTCCTAAAAATAGTGTCCTTCCCTGTGGTACCACACCCACCAGGCCTGTGCTTGCTCCTCCTCTCCCACAGCCACAGCCAGGAATCACTAACACTACTAGGCCTGACTTCCAGAAACAGCAGGGGGTCCTTCAATCTTCCTCACTTGGCTATCTACTGTTTTTTAGAGAAAAGTGTGTGAGGTAAAAGTTCCTGAGGTGAAATTTCCTGAAGCTGTGAATGCTGAGAAGGTGGTGGGGAAATTTCTTAAGGCCTAGTCTGCTTCCCTCAGGGCCTACTATTGATTGATTCAATGAAGTCTACATAGAGGAGTTTATACTTCACTCAGACCAAACCTCAACCCCTGGAATCTTGCCTGATCCTCTCAAAATGTCTTAGGAGAACAACTGCTTTATCCCTTTATTTTCACTTCTCTGTGGGAATTCACTGTTTGTTTTGTGGAAGAAATCTGGAGAGCCTGGAAATTTCTGATCTATTTTACCATCTTCCCAGAATACTTTTTGCATGATCTTTTTAGTACAATCTTTAGTGCTAAGATCATATAGCCATTTAAACTATACTGTGAAAATGTGGTATAAGGTATGGTCTAAACCCAGTTTCTGCCAGACTGCTTGGAGTTCCAGTTATTGCAGCAGTTTTAATCAAATAATTTTATCCTAGTTGATTAATGTTTTCTATTTTTATCAGACATATTTATTGAGTTCTACTATATCTAAATCTTCCTTGTCTAATCTGTTCCATTTTTCTATTTCTTCATTCCTTAACCAGTAACAGAACGTTTTGATGACGGCTGCTTTACAAAATTAATTGGGGTCTGGAAGTGCCTTGGAAGCAGCAACAGTGAGAACAGTTTCAGGACCTTTCAAGCTAGAGTGGGAAATGGAGCAGGAAACTGTGGGGGTGGGACATTTTACACTGTTTCTCTAATAAAGATTTCATTTCTCAAATATATTGGGAACTGAGCCAATGTGTTCAAAATAATTGCCATTCCCCAACTGATAGATGGTCATAGGACATGAACAGGCAGTTTTCTGAAGAAGAAATTAAAAATGTTAACAGTCACATGAGAAAAGCTCTAAATCACTATTGATTAGAGAAATGCAAATTAAAACAAGTCTGAGGTTCCATAACATATCTATCCACATTGGTTAATATGAAAGAAAATGTAAATGAGAAACACTGGAGGGGATATGGAGAAAATAGGCACACTAATCCACTATTGGAGGATTTGGTAGAGTTTTTAGCATTCTACAGAACAATTTGCCACCATGCACAAAGAAGTATAAAACTGATTGAGCCAGCAATACCACCACTAGTTCTGTACCACAAAGAGATAGAAGAAAAGGAAAAGGACACACATATGTACAAAAATATTTATACAAGCTCTTCTTTGTGGTGGCAAAAATGGCCTAACAAGTTACTGTATATGATTGTGATGGAATACTATTGTGCTATAAGAAATGGCAAGCAAGGGGCAGCTAGTGGTGTAGAGGATTAAGCTCCAGCCTTGGAGTCAGGAGGACCTGAGTTCAAATCTAGCTCAGACACATGACACTTACTAGCTGTGTGACCTTGGGCAAGTCACTTAACCCCAATTGCCTCACCAAAAAGAACGAAAAAAAAGAAAGAAATGACAAGCAAGAATTCAGAAAAAAAAAAACTGGGAAGACACTAAAGTAAACACAAAGTAAAATGAGCAGAACCAGAACCAGCAATATTGTAACAATGATTGACTGTGAAAGATTTAGCTGCTTTGATCGAGACAATAATTCAACATTTCCAAAGGGGCCATGATGTTATCAGCCTTCATGGAGAAAACTAATGGATTCTAAGTGCAGAATGAAGCATAGCTTTTTAACTTCATTTATGTTTCTTTTGTTCTTGTTTTTGAAATATAACATATTAGCTATGGGGAAATATGTTTTGCATGACTTCACATGTATAATTGATATCATATTGCTTGGTTTCTCAGTGGATGAGGGATGGGTGGAAGGGAGAGAATTTTTTAAATGAATGTAAGAGGTTGTTATAAAAGGAAATGATTCCTGGGCTGAGGAAAAACAGAAACATGCCCCCTGCACCTTGACCAAGTAGGGAGACAGGTAATGGGACAGCAATGTGGAAGAACAGCCAGAGAGAGGGGAAAGGAAGCACCTTCACAGCAGATCCAAAAATGCAGAGGCTGATAATAAGTCCTATTTCACAATCCACAGAAAAGAGGCAAGGAGAAATCACAATCTCTGCAGAAAGAAGGGAGACAACAGTTTAGTTGGAGCAGCCACATTTACACAGTGGTTTCAATCAGAAATCCTTTAGGGATATACTTGGAGCCCAACTAGGAAATAACTTTACTTTTTTAGAAACCAAAAGGGTCTATAGGGTAGAAGCAATGTGGATTAGCTACAAAAAATGTACAAGGAAAAATGCTAACCAAGTATTGCCCTCTAACAGAGCCATGATGTAAAAGGAATCATAAGAGGGTGTACCTAGAAGGGACTATTTGCTATTTTAAATGTATTTAAATGAGTAACATGAACCACATTAACTTTATAAAGTCTGTAGCCTGAATTTTCCTCTCATTGTAACAAAATTTAACTCTGTACATAAAAATGATAATAAAATAAAAATAAAGAAATTAAACTTTTAAAGAAACAGATCATTCTTTAAAAAAAAAAAAAAACCACATCCTTCTATGCCCATACTTTGTAGTATAGGCTATAACTGCTAGGAAAAATGGAAAAGATTCTGGCAGAAATTAGTCTTAGACCTACACATTACACCATATTTCACATACATTCTAAATGGATATGTGACCTTATATTAAAAATCTTATTATAAAAATTAGAAGAAACAGATTATACATCTCTTGCAATTATAGCTGCTATAGGTAGAGGCAATTACAAAAGAAAAAATAGATACCTTTGAGTGCTTGAAACTGAAAAGCTTCTGCAGAGGTAAGATTAATATACCTAGATTAAGAAAACAAGTTGGATGGTGAAAAATCTTTCTAACATTTCTCTGATAATGGTTCAGTATTCAAAGGGGGTTAAATATATATATATATGGTTGTGTGTGTGTGTGTGTGTCCAACAAAACATGTTTATGTATATGTGTGTATATGTATGAATGTGTGTATATATAATATCATATATATGTATATACTTATAGCCCCCTTAGGTTAGTGGTCAAAGGATATGGTTATCAAAAGAAGAATTGCAGAGTATTCACCAACACTTGAAAAAATGCTCTAAATCATTAATAATCAGAGAAATGCAAATCAAAAGAATCCTGAGGTTTCACCTAACACCTTGCAAATTGGCAAAAATTATTTTTAAAATGGCAATAGTAATTGTTAGAAGGGCTGTAGAATACAATACTTTGTTGATGGAGCCGTGAAATGTTATGACCATTTTGGGGGGAAATTGGAATTATGCAGTTAAAGGGACTAGAATGTCCATACCCTTTGAACCAGAGACTTCATTACTGGGCTTATACCTGAAGGAACTCAGCAATAAGAAGAAGGTCCCCATGTACTCCAAAATATTTAGAGCAGTATTTTCTGTGATAGCAGAGAATCAGAAACGAAATAGATGCTCATAAGTTGGGAAATGGCTAACCAAATTGTGGCACATGAATATAATGGAATATTATTATGTTGTAAGAAACGATGAATGTGATGAATATAGAAAAGCATGAAAAGGTTTATAATATAAAAATATAAAAATAATATGAAAATAAAAATTATAAATATAATAAAAATAAAAATAATGTGGGCTGAATAAAACAGAGTTAAGAAAATAAATATACATAATAACTATTGTGTATATAAGTAGGAACAACAGCACAGAAAAAAATCAAAAGTAAATGCAACAAAATTATACAGGTGAAACATTATCCAAATGCAAAGATATCATAGGGCACTCCCAAATCACTACTTAGTGGAAGTGAGAGGTCCACTGTACAGCCATGTGTAACACATTGCACGTGGTTTCAGGCTTTTTCTATATATTGATCAGATATGCTAATCATTTTTCCTCTCTGAAAAATATTATTTGTTAAAAGGCATGGCTTTCTGGGAATGGGAGGAATAACTGAGATAATATGATGATGTAAGAAAGAAAATCTAAATAAAAACATTAAAAACCATGACAACTGAAAAGAGAGTCTTTCGTGAAAAAAATCTGGAAAAGAAATGAGAGATATGAAAGAAAGAATTGGAAAAAAAAAACATGGAGCAAGAGATACAAAATTTTGTCCAAGTAATGAGCTCCCTGAAAATTTTTGTTGTTCTTCAGTTGTTTCAATAGTGTCTGACTCTTTGTGATGCTGTTTAGGATTTTCTTGGCAAAGATGCTGGAGTGGTTTACTATTTCCTTCTCCAGCTCATTTTATAGATGAAGAACTGAGGAAAACAGTTGTGAATCATTGGACTACCTGAATACCACGACAAAAAATAAGACACTGGACATCATATTTCAAGAAATCTTAAAAGAAAACTGTCCAGAGCTCTTAGAAAAAGCGGGCAAAGTGAAAATAAATACCCTAAAATGAAAATTCCCAGGATAATTATACTTAAAATCTAGAATAAAATAAGTGCAATTTCCGGGTAAAAAAAACTTCTTCCAAGTAAAAGAAAAGATAAAATTTAACTAACAGAGTCACAGTCAGGATAACACATAATTTAACAGTCGCTACTATAAAGGGGTGGAAAAATTAGAGTAAAATATTTCAGAAGGCAAAAGATATAGGCTTAAAGACAAGAATAAAATACTCAGTAAAACTGACTATCCTGTGAGGGACAGGTGCAGGGAAGGAGGGTGTTCATCAACAGACCTTTATTGAAACAGAAGGATTCCTAGCATTCATCATGAAAACGCTAGACTTGTATAGAAATTTGACATTCAAAAGCAGGATTGAAGAAAAACTTAAAAAGTAAATAAAAATGAACAATGAAAGTAGGATTGAAGTTAAACAAGGATATGCTACTTTCAGTAAAATATGACACATGTATTTCTTGAATCTTATCTTCATCAAGGATCTTAGAGGGAGTCTAATTAGATGTGGCTAGTAGTGTTATTCTGTTATGGCTTGATGATCTTAAGAATGTAAAGAGAGAGATACACCGGGGTGAGAGCAGGGAAAGAAAGGAAGGTTAGTAAAAAATTGTCTCACATCTGTACCAACAAGGAGGTAGTGGTGGGGGAAGCAGCTGACACTTGAACTTCATTGTCATCTGAACTGCTCAAAGGAGGCACATAAGCTACACACAGAGTTGATGCAGAAAGAGATTTCACTTAATGGACAAATAGAAAGGAATACAGGGAGGGTAGATCAAAGAAGGAATTAGTCCTAAGCACACAAACTCTAAAGATGTACAAACTTACTTACTGCTTTTTGAAATGGCAAAGAATGGGAATCTGAGACAGTGTGCATAAATTGGTGAATGGATGAACATGTTGTGGTATATAAATATGTTGGAATACTATTATGATGTAAGAAATGATGGAGAGACTTTCAGAGAAACCTGGAAAGACTTTTATGAATTGATACAGAGTGAAGCAAACGGAGCCAAGTGAACAATGCATACAATGACATTAATAGGGGAAAAGCAAACTACTGTGAAAGACAGGTATTCTGATGAGTATAATGATCAACTGCACCTCTAAAAGGACTCTTGAAACATGCTACCCACCTCCTGATAGAGAGATAAGGGACTCAGAGAATAAGGAGACAGTGTCCTTTGAACATGGCCAGTGTGGGATGTGTTTTACTTGACACTGCATGCTTGTAACACAGGTTTTGTTTTTGCTGTGTTCTCAATGGGAAGATGGGGACAGAAGGCAGATTTTCACTGATTGGAACAAATAAAATATTTTAAATAAATAAATAACATAAAATGAGAGGCTCAGAATGATCTTGTTCTTTTGAGACCCTAGGGAAGGCTCAAGACCTGTAACTTATGGATTTGTCATGGGACTGTCATGCAGTGAGAGTGGAGCAGTGTATACCATTGTGATAAATCCCACAGAAAATACATGACCAGGGCTGAGATTTGGCCAAGCATATCATAATAAAACAGAGACAGACCAGATCTCAACCTCAATCTCCTGAAAACATCAGGACAGAACTCCACGTATATTAATTGAAGTCATATTCAAACCAAGTAAATATGAGACATTTCTCTCTCCTTGTGTTTCTCTCCACATTATTGGTCAGAATTCAAAGGCAGTTCAGACTGAGGAGCAGTACAGAACATAGGATTAAATAAGCAAGAAAAGGTGAGTCTTCCCCCTTGTACATCTAAAAACAGAATGGGTATTTCCACCTCTCCAAAGAGCAAGGGGCTCCTGAAGGGCAATATCTGCCATATCTCACTTTTGCTTATTAGAGGTCAGGACTTAATTACCATCCATGACCATAATCTCAGCTTCCTGCCAGCTCAAGCCCCTGAGGATTCTTCACAGTGATTTAATACTGTGTAGCTACAGATTACACAGCATCAGTTCCTATTACAAAAAGCAGCTGTCAGGAGAATAAGTCTGTATTATAATAACATAGGATCTTTGTTAGGAGGTACTATGTCCACATGAATGAGCAAACTTGGGAATTTAAAAGCAGAATACTAAATACTGTTTTTCAATATCATATCATTCAGACCCTATGAAAAGAGCTTCAAGTTCCTTCAGGACTTGTCAGAACTCCCAATAATCTTATGTGAAGCTTTTCAATATCACTTCCCACATGAGCAATCAATCAATAAACATTTATTGATTATTAAGAATATTAAGTGCTGATATGTGCCAAGAACTGTGCTAAGCACTGGGATACGAAAAGAGGCAAAAGACAGTACTAGCCTTCAAGAAACTCACAATTAATGGGAGAAACAACAAGGAAACAAATATATGCAAATAAGCTATATACAAGACAAACAGGAATTAATAAAGGAAAGGAAGTAGAATTAAGAGAGAGAGCCTTCCCTAGAAGGTGAGATTTTAATTGTGACAAAAGAAGCCAGAGAGGTTAGTAGTCAGAGTGAAGGAGGGAAGAGCATTCCAGGTGTGGGGAATGGCCAAAGAGAACTCCTGAGTGTCTTGTTCACAGAACAGTCAGGAGACCAGAGTCACTAGCTTGAAGAGGACAATTCAGAGACTAAGGTGTAAGAAGACAAGAAAGGTAGGAAGGGGTTGAGGTTACAAAGGGCTTTGAATGCTGAACATAGCATTTTACATTTGCTCCTGGAGCAATGGGAAGCCACTGGAGTTTATTGAGTAGAGGTTGCCATGATCAGACCTGAACTTTAGGAAAATCATTTTAATAATTAAATGGAGGCTGGATGGAGTGGTGAGAGACTTGAGACAGGCAGACCTATCAGGAAGATATTGCAATAAATCCAAGCATAAGGTGATGAGGGCTTGCACCAAAGTGATGGCAACATCAGAGGAGAGAACAGGCCATACTGGAGAGACATTGCAAAGGTGAAATGAATAGGCCTTGGCAACAGCATGGATATGGGGTGAGAAATGGTGAGGCTGTGATCCTAACGGACTGAAGGTGTTATTTAAAGTTTCAATTTCCCTCAAATACACATGGTGCACAGGAGAGTCTAGACTCTGTAACAGGGAGAGAAATACATGGGGCTGCTGCCTTCAAGGATCTTCCCACAATAGACCCTGCTCTGAAATAGATAGAGGTAATTAAGATTATGTTGGCATAAGAGCTTTCCAGGAAGAAAATTATACATTCTGACCCAGGAGTCCCATCCCAGTTTGCTTTCCTCTGAGCCAGGCTGGACTAGTTCAGTCTAGGATGCTTCTAGCATCTGTTTCACTATTGATGTACTAGAATATCTACACAGTGACAAACACAGGATATGAACTTTCCCCTCAACCAGTCCATGGAGCCAAGGCTACTAATCCCTGTAGAAGCCTCAGAGCCCAGATATCTAGAAAGCTAAAATGTGGCCCAGTGTTCAACTGCAGAGACTTGTTGGAAATATGTGCCAAAGCTCCTTTCAAACCCATTTATCTGAAGAATGGTGACAAGTAAGAGGCAGCAGTGCAATGTGATTTGTATCGGGAGTTGATTGTTGTGTAAATATATCTCTCTGGCAGGGTTTCTTAACCTTTTTTGTGTCATGGACCTTTTTGGCAATCTGCTAAAGACTATGAACCTCTTCTCAGAATAGTGGAATTAAATTTGTAAATAAAAATATAGGCAAAAGAAAATAATTATGTTGAATACAATAATCAAGACTTTTTTAAAAACAAGTTCACAGACATCCTGAATTTTATGGGGTTGATTTGAGGCTGGGGTTTCTTGGAAGTTGGGAAATATGCTTATCTCCTGATTTCTAGGGGTTTCCTCCTAACAGACTCCATTTCAAGCTTTGAACTGATAGGATTCAGTCAGAATTATTTTTCTCCAGAATAAAGAGTACAGAAAAAATGAAAAAGTATATTTCTGTTTCAAGAGTGATTCTGACCTAGGGACCTTTTCTCTTTTCACAGCAGGGATCAGGCTAGGTTAACAAAGACTAAGGGATGTTTATGACCTGTTCTGAGTCACTGTGATTATCCTAGTAGCTGGGATTTCCCTAGTGACAAATTCTGAATCTAAAACTTTCTCTAAAATATAGAGCTGGGGGCAGGTATGTGGAGAAACTTAGAGCACTGGCCCTGAAATCAGGAGAGCTAAGTTCAAATCCAGCCTCAGAGCAAACACTTGACTTACTAGCTGTGTGACCCTGGCAAGTCACTTAACCCCAATTGCCAAAAAAAAACACAAAAAGAAGAGCTAAACTGAGAGCCTAATGCCACTCCATTCTCCACCTGAGGATGATTGAATATAATTTTTCAGTTCACTTCAGCAGCTAATGTTTATTCTGCCATTTGTATGAATAGCAGTGAGAAGTGGAATGTAATATGATGGGGGTAGGAGCAGAAAGCTTTATAAATGAATCTCTAAGTCTCAGAAAAAAGAAAAAGACTTAGCTTGGCCAGAGATTTCCTTCATGACAGGTGCTGGTCTATACGCAGTTCTGAGAGTTAATGGAGCCAACTGTCCCTGGGCCAAAATGTGCAAGAATAAAAGGAAAGGAACCAGCCCAGTCCTGGGGTGATTTGTGAACTTGTGCTTTTCTGTATGTAAATCCTTGTTCAGCAGGCACAAGTTCTGATCAGGCAAACAGAACGTGTGAGGAGAAACCCTTCACATTTATCACACACACACACACACACACACACACACACACACCTCGCATATACATATGTACTCAGGGATGGATACATACTGATACATACCAAACATACACAAAGGCACACAAGCCTATGGGGTGCTAGACAGCACAATGCTTGGACTTCCATTGGCCCCAGTCTTCTCATCTGTGAAATCTGGGATTGCAACTAAAAGGCCTCTTAGATCTCTTTCAGCTCTAAGTCTATGATCCTGTGATCTTTGGTTCCCTTTAGCTCAGTATGAGATGATTTTGACTTAGTCTGTGTCACTGTGGACATAGTGACTGCCACAGTGACAAACACTAATTCTAAAAGTTTCTCTTGTAGCAACAAGTTGGAAAATCACAATCACCTGCCCTGCAAAAACAGGCATGTGGAGGGCTAGTCTGAGGAGGTAATATGACTTCAACCTGAAGACCAGCAGAAGACTATTGGGAACTATTTTCCATCCTTTGCTACTCCTAATATTCACCAAGTTATTTATCTGAATAGATGTATGGGAAATGAAAAGGCATATGAGGGGGTAGGGACTAAATGAGCTCTCAAGGCTGTGCTAGAAGAAAAACCTACTAAGTTACTAGATTACAGAGGTTTCCCCCTGGCATAGCATACACTTTCTCATGGTTCTGGGAGCTAATGGAAGCAACGACTATTCTGCAATAGACTGAAGTTTCAATTAAGGAAACTGAGTTCATGCCCTGGATCCCTTCACCTAGGAAGTCCAGACCCAGGATGTCATTCTAGCCTGATTTGTTTCACTGTGGATACACAGCAGTCCTAAAACTTTCCTTGTGTCAGGCAAGTCTGCAAATAACAGAGTTAAATTAACATGCCCTAGCTAGAAAAGAACTAAGCTGAACAGCCAGATGCCTCAACCTCCTCAACCTGAGACCTTGCAGAGGACTATTGGAGATGGCACTTGAGGTTTCAACTTCAGAAACCCCTTTCTGATCACCTAGCTATGTCTCTGAAGCCTGCAGCATTCTTGCAGTTCATTCAAGGAGGTGAGAGCCAAGAGAGCAATGAGGTTAACCTCAAAGTACAATAATACATACTACATTGCCCCTGTTCTCAGAGGAGTTTATGATACATCCTTAATTAGCATTACTGAGCACAGATTATATGTGCAAATATAGTCTATGCTCATAATACTAAACACAAACATATGTATATGTATGTATGTATATGTGTGTATGTATATATACACATTATATATAGTATAAATGCTGAAAGAGAGAGAGAGAGAGAGAGAGAGAAGAGAGAGAGAGAGAGAGCGAGAGCGAGCACCAGGAAACATTTATACTGATGTCCACTTCAGATATCTCTCCAGTGCCTGAGTATTCACCTAGTTATAGGCCTGACTCCACCAAAAAAAAAAAAAATAGAAGAAACATAGCGTGAATTGAACCCAGGAACTTGAACACTTGGGAAAGAGGCTCTTCTCTCTCACACTTCCTGAATAACTTTTCATTGCTGGTAGCCCATATTCTCATTTACATTGGCCATTGGGCTGACACTGAGTCTGGAAGTGACTAGGACAATAGTATAACTACCACAAAATAAATCTCTAAGCACGGACAACCCAATGAGTTGTCTACTGAAGGAAGAACAAAACAGAATGGACTAGAACTATAATAAGAAGTTTTTAGGTAACCTAAAAGTATGAAGTTCTCCTATTCCATTCTGTCTCTTTTCACTACTCTTCTTTGCTCCTATTCACTCTTTCAGTTTCTTTTCTCCTGCCCTGTTCTCTTTTCTTTCCTCTTCTCTTTCTGTATCATCCTCTCTCTCCCCATGCTTTTCTGTACATAAATTATCCTTGTACAGGCAGGCACAGATTCTGATCAGGAAAATAGAATACGCAAACAGAAACGCTTCACATTTGTCTCTCTCTCTCTCTCTCTCTCTCTCTCTCTCTCTCTCTCTCTCTCACACACACACACACACACACACACATACACACACATACATGAACATCACAAATGGGTACACATGAGTATATACATAGAAGACACAAGGATAGGCACACAAGCCTATGGGCTGCTAGGTGGCACAGTGACTGAAATCAGGAAGACTCATCTTCCTGAAGTCAAATCTGGCCTCAAACACTTATTAGATGTGTGAACCCAGGCAAGTCATTTAACCCTATTTGCCTCAGTTTCCTCTTCTGTAAAATGAGCTGAAAAAGGAAATGGCAAACCACTCTAGGATCTTTGCCAAGAAAATCTCAAATGAGGTCACAAAGAATCAGACATGACTGAAAAAATAACTGAACAAAGCACAAGCCGTAAAGATCATAGATATTTTCATGTTAGAATGTTAGGATAATTTTCCTTCATCAATGAGAACATATAATATATGCAAACATTCTGGCCTTCCCAGGCCTAAGCTAATGGTATTATGGTCAGATCTACAAATGAGCTATAGTCTCAAGCGGTGGCAGATTAGTTTCTGTCTCCAACGCTCTCTGCAGAAGTAACCACCTGTTACCCAAGCACTATTTCAATGAACCATGGTATGATGGCTCACCTGAGCCTATAACATAAAAGCCCAGATACTGGCTATTCACCATGCTTTTCTTTTTCTGGAAAAGAAGGTTCTCCATCCAATACCTCCTTACACATCAGGCACTACTTCCTTCTTTGTGACAATGCTTATAGGCCCATACCCACACTTGGAGCAATCAGATGTAAAATTCACCTTTCTGGACTTTGGCCTTCAGTATCCCTGTGTTCCTTCATGGATCTTCATAAACTCTGTACTACCCTGGAAGATATTTGTCTCAACCTGAATCAGGAGAATTGTCTATAATTCTAGTAACTTGGGCAGGAAATGTTTGTTACTCATTGGGACCTCTCTTTTCCTTGCTCAGAGGAAACAGATTAGCAGAAGGACTTCAGGTTAGAGGAAAGGTTCCAAAAATCAGTTTTCAAAATGCTGAGTCCTCCTTAATTTCTCCTCTTCCTGTTTTAAACCATATCTGTCACTAAAAGCTGTTTTCACCATTCATGAAAAAGAAGCAATACAAAACATATGAAATTCAGAGCCAGGAAGCATTGGGTATGACAAATGTATTTATTATCAACCACCTGCTATGGACAATACCAAACTCTTTTTGAAAAAATAGAAGAGTTTTCTCTTCCTCTTTTCTATTTCTTAGTTATTTATATCATTGACCAAAGAGAACCTTCAAATTATAGCCATACTACAGACCATTACAGGTCTCTTCCATTTAGATTTTTTCATGTCATCTCATTTTCAAATATTCTGTCACATTTTCCCCATAAAAGAAAAGACCAAAAATCCTCTGTCAAATAGAATCACAAAATCTCAGATACAAAGAGGACCTAGGAAACAATCTGTTGAAACCCAAACTCGAAAAAGAACACAGTGGTAAATAAGGCCAGGGCCCAGGGTTCAACGGACTAAGCTAAAGAACTAAACTTCTTCCTGCAAAACTGATCACATAATAAATCTGGACACTGAAGTGAAGGGAACCAGGGATCATGGGATCATATGCTTCAAGCCAGAGGGACCTCAGAAGCCATTAAGACTCTAATCTATGAGTGTCTGCAAGCAGTCTTACATCTGTGATGTAAGAATAACCTTAAGCTCTCCTTAGCACAAGTTTGAGGAAACATTAAGGTTCATAAGGATAAAATAGCCTGTGAAAACAAGCCTTTTCCTTCAAGTATATCCTCTTCAGATATTCCCTAGTGAATTATTGTGCCCTTGATGTGTCCAAGATGTCTCTTTGCCTCTCACCTCCCCCGGACTTTTTCCCTTCTTTACTATGTACTGAATATCAGACTATTCTTCAACCATCCCATCCAAAGATAAGAATTCCAAGATGCAAAATGGACCTTTCAGTTATTACTGTAACTTGGGATTGAGACCCTTGAGCTGGATATAAAACTGAAAGGTTATACTTTATTTTAATGTGACAAGAAAAAGGGAATTCAAGGGGAGACAGCTCGCATATGGTCAGAGATTATTACATGCTTGGTTTTGTTTCTTCTTCCTTATGGTTCCTCTTATTAGAACCGATTCTTCTTTACAACATAAGTAATATGAAAATATGTTTAATAGGAATGCATATGTAGATCCTATATCAGGTTGCATGCCATCTTGCAGAGGGAGATGAGGAAGGAGGGGGAGAAAATTTAAAACTCAAAAGCTTATGGAAATTATTGTTGAAAACTAGAAATGGAGAAGGAAAGAAAGAAAAAGAAGGAAAGAAAAAAGGAAGAAAGAAAGAAGGAAAGAAAGGAAGGAAGAAAGAAGGAAAGAAAGAAAGAAAGAAAGAAGGAAAGAAAGAAAGAAAGAAAGAACGAAAGAAAGAAAGAAAGAAAGAAAGAAGAAAGAAAGAAAGAAAGAAAGAAAGAAAGAAAGAAAAAGGAAGGAAGGAAGGAAGGAAGGAAGGAAGGAAGGAAGAAGGAAGGAAGGAAGGAAGGAAGAGAATGTGAAAAATAGTATGCTTCAATCTGTATTGAGACATCAGTACTTTCTTTGGAGGTGGATAGCATTTTTCATCGTGAATCTTTTAAGGCTGTCTTGGATTACTGAGTATTACTGGAAATAGCTAAGTCATTCACAATTCTTACTTATTGCTGTTACTATGCACAATGTTCTTCTAATTCTGCTCACTTTACTTTGTATCAGTTCGTGTCTTTTCAGGTTTTTTAGAAGTCATCCTGCTTATCATTTCCTATAGCACAAAAATATTCCATTAAAATAATATGCCCCGTGGAGCCAAGATGATGAAGTTAAGGAAGAGACTCACCTGAGCTCTCCCCCCAAATCCTCCCAATACCTTTAAAAAATAACTCTAAACAAATTCTAGAGCAGTAGAGCCCACAAAAACATGGAGTAAAACAAATTTCTAACCTCCAGACAATTTTGAAAGTTAGGCAAGAAAGGTCTGATGCACCAGGGTGAGTGAGAAACACAATCCAGTGCAGAAAACACCAGCAGAGAACAGGCCTCACTAAACCCAAAGCAAGCTCAGGGTAACTGAATCACTGGCATGAGTTGGAGTTTCCAAACTTCTCAGCCCCAGATGCCAAAGACAACGTGGAAGATCGCAGGAAAGGTCCATCACACCTGAGTTAGAGTGAGTACAGTCCAGCACGGACCACACCAGCACAGCCCAGGCCACAGCAAACCAGGATCAGAACTAGGGAGCCATCGAATTAGCAGCTGCAAAGGCTGCTTTGGGAGCTCTCAGCCCACAGATAGATCTTGAAGGGGTTGAACAACTAATCAGAAGAGATCACAGGGGTCTTTTTACTAGCACTGAAACAAAACTTTGTTACTTTGTCTGTGCTTGGATTCAGATTTCAGGCCTAGGTGACAATCCCAGGGCGAGGAGGAGCACTAGCATAGCAGACTTGTAGCCACAGTGGATGGGGGACCCTCCTCGCAGTGACAGGGGAGAAGGGTGCTTGTGGGCACTCATAGTCTACAGCACCGCCAGGAGAGGAGTAAACACTTCTCCTTAGATCACAACACCATGAAAAACTGAAAACTTACAGGTTCCTAGAAGCATCTCTGAAAACAGTTGCACAAAACTCCTGAAGATTGGGACAGTGGGCCCTCCACCCTGGAATCAAAGCCCTACTTTAACAAAGACTTAAAAGTCAATCAATGAGATGACGAAATGAACAAACAATGGGAGGGGAAAAAAAAACTCTGACTGTGGAAAGTTACTATGGAGACAAGGAAGATCAAAACACACACTGAGAAGAAAACAACAAAGTCAAAGTTCCTGCATCCAAAGCCTCCAAGAAAATGTTAATTGGCCTCAGGCCACAGAAGAGTTCAAAAAGGATTTTGAAAATCAAGTAAAAGAGAGGAAAAATTAGGAAGAGAAATGAGAGCAATGCAAAAAAATCATGAAAAATTAATCAACAGCTGGGAAAAAGAGATACACACAAAAAAATGATACTGAAGAAAATAACACCTTAAAAAATAGACTAACCCAAATGGCAAAAGAGGTCCAAAAAGCCAATGAGGAAAAAGATGCCTTAAAAAGCAGAATGGGCCAAATGAAAAGGAGTTACAAAAGCTCACTGAAGAAAATAATTCCTTAAAAATTAGAATGGAGGAGATGGAAGTTAATGAATTTACAAGAAATCAAGAAACAATAAAACAAAACCAAAAAAAATGGAGAACAGTAGAAGAGTATGTGAAATATCTCATTGGAAAAACAACTGACCTGGAAAATAGATCCAGGAGAGATAAATGAAAATTTATTGGAATACCAAAAGCCATGATCAAAAAACAAAGAGCCTAGATATTATTTTTCAGGATATTGTCAAGAAAACTTCCCTGACATTCTAGAACCAGAGAGTAAAATAGAAATTGAAAGAATCCACTGATCAACTCCTCAAAGAGATCCCAAAATGGAAACTGCTGGGAATATTATAGCCAAATTCCAGAGTTCTCAGGTCAAGGAGAAATTATTGTAAACAGCCAGAAAAAAAAACAACTTAAATATTATGGAGCCACAATTAGTATAACGCAAGATTTAGGAACTTCTGCATTAAATGATCTGAGGGCCTGGAATATGATATTTGGAGGAAAAAGGAGCTAGGATTACAACCAAGAGTAACCTATACAGCAAAA